>NC_090922.1:458114273-458414898 GCF_040938575.1 Ambystoma mexicanum
CCCCTGCGAGCCATGCTGAGGGGCCCCCCCCTAACTCAGCAACAAATCACTGGTCACGCCACAGTATGGGCTGGCATAGATTATTTATCACGCTTGCGAAATACGCACGAACGTGCTGCTGAAGGGATATGCCACACACTGCACTAGGAGAAAGATATAAATATGTGTTTTTATGCAATATACAGCACACTTTCTGAGAATAATTGCCTAAAAGCCAGAGTGTTTGCAATTGTTTTGTTGGGTAACACCAATCCAATAGATGTAAATCACCAACAGTGCACAGGGACATTAATACTTTGCTATTAAAAATGCCATGCCACAATGAAAACATGTCCAACTCGCTACACAGTGTAGACCAGGGTAGACATGTAATATCATTACAGTAAAGCATGCCGGGCCACATTTGGACATACCTAGACTGGTTGCGCCAAAATGCTAGTCGAAGCATTAACACTCATCAAGAAGAGAACACACATTCAAGCCTATGGTCTCTAACAACACGGCCAAACTCTTTAAAATCTTTAAGGAATTGGTCAATCCTGTTGCAGTCTTTCCCTCTCCTGTTCCCTCCCAGGCCCTCTTTATGGCTCTGTCATTTCACTTCTCTGCTAAAACTCCTGTCCTTCATCTCATCTTCCTCTCCCTCTTTCTCTCTCGGCCCCTCTTTGGCCATCTCTACCTCCTTTCTCCTCTTTCTCTCTGACAACACCTGACAAGGTTACTAGACAAGTCCGATCTATGAAAGTGTAATCGAAACAGGTGCTCCCCTGCTCCTCCAAAACTATCAAGGACCATATTGGCAACCTCACTCCAGCCTTGGCCGATTTCTGTGATCACTCTTTTGCCACTGGAACGTTCCCCCTCTCCCCTTAACCACTCCCTTATGCACCCACTCCTCAAGAAGCCATCTGCCGATACTGCCTGCCCGGCAAACTATCGCCCAGTCTCCATCACCCCTTTCCTGGGCAAACTGTTGGAAAAGCTGGCCATCTCCCAGCTCACTCTCCACACACAATCTGTTGGTCGTCTCCATGACCTTCAGTCTGGCTTCAGAGCTGCCAGAGGCACGGAAACTGCTCTCCTGAACACCTGTAAAGATCTGCTCTCTAACCTTGATTCCAGCATTCCTTGTGTCCTCATCCTCCTTGATCTTTCCTCTGCTTTTGACAGGATCAACCATGCCATCCTGATCAATCGACTCCATGAGAACCTGGGCATCACGGATCAGGCCCTTGAGTGACTGACCTCCTTCCTCTTGGACAGCCCCTCCCAGGACCATCTTGGTCCCTTTCTCTCTGCTCCATCCTCTCACCATGGTTTTTCAACCTCTACTTGGCCCCTTTGGCCCACCTGAACTCTACCTTCTCCTCTAACTTTCAGTGTTATGCGGCTGACACTCCGCTTTCCTTCAGGCTCCCCTCAGACTCATCTACTCTCTCGCTCATTCCTGACTGTCTATCCGTGATTCAGGATTGGTGTGCCTCCAATGATCTCTGCCTTAATGTCAGTAAGATGGCGATCCTTCTCATTTGAACTCCTGCCCCTGCTTTCCCTCTCTCACCCTGGCTGCCCGCCTTGGGCCCTTCCTGTCAGGCAAACAACCTTGGTGTCATCTTTGAATCCACTCTCTCTTTCTCTTTCTCTCCTCACATCTCGGACGTCGCCAATAAATCCCACTACCAGCTGATCCTCCTCAAAGGAACTCTTCCCTTTCTCACTTTCCCCCAGATGCTCACAGTCTCCAGAGCCCTGGTTCTCTCTAGGCTGGACTACTGCAACAGCCTCTTTCTCAATCTGCCTTCCACTACTCTCCACCCTCTGCAACTAATCCAGAACAGGACTGCAAGACTTATCCTTGGCCTCAAACCCAGGGATCTTATCTCTTCAGCCCTGAAATATCTCCACTGGCTCCTAGTTGCTGCAAGGATCAAGTTCACCTTTGCATTGTCCACAAGGCTATCTGGGCCTGGGGCCCGCATTACATCCAACGCTCTCTTCCAAAATATCTTCCTTCTCAAGCCCTCCACTCAGCTACCTACAACTCTCTAGGGGTTAAACACTTCTCCAGGCAGAGAGTGGGGGTAGATCTCTTTCCTCTGCAGGTGCTTCCCTCAAACTTGAGCTGGACCACCTGAAGTTCCGGAAGCAGCTCAAAACATTCCTCTTCTCCTCTGCTTTCTCTCTCTCCCTCCCCTGCTGTCCTACCTGACCTACCTGTCCGGTGTACCGACTGGTTGCTTGGCTACCCTCAGAGTCTCACTGAGTCCAGACTCTTACTTGATCAGTCACCATAACACTGCCTCTGGGCCTACCAAGCACTTAGGGGCTGTAACTGTAACTGTAACCCTACAGTCCCTTGTTCGCCTTGCAATACCAAGAGCCACGCTGCCCTGCCTGCACTTACTCCGAGCATTGCTGCCCTGTTTGTCCCTCCCCTCTCCCTTGCACTTCCCCCCTCTCTTTCCCCTTGTACTTCTCGTTCTCGCACTTGCATGATCTGAATGACACAAGGCTTAGTAAGATCGCTTGTCTTGTCCTCCCTCTATCTTCCCTCCCTTTTCTTGTCGCGCCTAGAAACACTTGTGTACTGGCGCGTTATAAATGACTTATATCATATCATTTGATCACAGATGCCCAGGAAAATATACAATGCCGCAGTAAGAAACAGGTAGACTGGACTGCTTTATCAGAAATGCCCAGTTAAAAAAAAGTCATACCAAACTGAGGAATGACTAGACTGGCTGCACCAAAATGCCTCTCTAGCCACTAATACCACATATCATGCCTGCTTAACCTGGACATGGACAACATTATGATTTGTTGCACAATCCTGCCCCCCCCACACATCCGCTCTCCCTACCACCCCTACCCCAACCTCCAAAATCATCTCCTTGGCCCAGAATTACCTCCATGTCACTCTTCCTTGTCCCAGAGTTTACGTATGAGGTTCTTTGCCTTAGAGGTAAGTACTGGGCTGAGGAAGAGTGGGACTAGGAGTAATGAAGAGTACAGGTAGCTAAGTCAGGCTTTACCTCCATGTACCTCTACCTCATTCCAGTACTTGTGTATGAGGCAGTGCCTTATACACAAGTACTTTCTCATACACACTGGGCCGAGGAAGAATAGGGCTAGGAGTAATGAGTAATGAAGACATTAAAAACAAGTATTGGTGCAATACCACTGAGTTGACTGGGATTCAGCACTCCCCCTGAAACTTTGGGCTATGTTTGTTGATTCGACCTGGCTGACCTTTAGAGCAGTTGCCAGGCAGAACAGGGCGCAGATGTTAAATGGCACTTGGGTTTCGCTGTTAACAAGAGCCCAGCTAATACTAACATAAAGCATTTCACTGTTAGTACCTGCTTTCAAATGCCAAATGTTTTATGCAATTGAAATCATGATGTGGGTTTGATACTTGCATGCCAGGGGAGTGATTGGAAGGGTAGAGAGGGAACAGGAGACCACTCATTCTGACAGCAATCCATAAGTGGGTGCTTTCAACCTTAAAGGAGAGAGTTAACTGCTTGTAACATTGAAGCTGCACTAGAATAGTCTCATTAAAATGAGTAAAGAAATTAGATGCCCCCAAACAAATAAGTTTGCCCCTCCCCCACCGCCCATGAAGTTAGCGCCTCTCCCAACATTTGAAGGGTTAGCCCCCCGAAATGTAGGTTTTGTTGCGCCCCTGAACGCAAGCGCACACACACCAATCACCATATACACACATGCACACCCAGCCATCCATACATTTAAGTGTGCAGTATTTCACCATACAGTCACACCCAGGCAGCCATCCAGTGGGCACCCTTTCACCATACATTCACACCCAGGCAGCCACCTGTACATTTAAGCGTGCACCCTTTCACCATACAGGCACACACACCGAGGCACCCACCCATACATTTAAGTGTGCACCCGTTCACCATACACTTACATACGCAAACATCATGGGGTTAAGGGGAGCCCTAATACTTCAAAATGAAATTGGGCCTCATTGCAAATATGCCAGTCTGGAAACAACAGTGCCGGTAAGCTTACCAGCACTGTTGTTTCCGAACCGGCATATTACAGCTCTGCGGGCGGTTGCCGTCCCACCCGGCAGGTCAGATCTGCCGGGCAGAATGGCCCCCACCCGCAGAGTTTTCATGGAAGCACCAGCACCGTTATTAATGGTGCCACTGCTTCCGTGGTCCCCATTCCCATGGTGTCCAATAGGCCTCTATGGAAATTGGGACTTACCATTTGCCGGCGCCTGACTTCCCGGACCGCCGGGGTTGTAATCTCCTGGTGTTACCGGGAAGTTGGGCACCAGTAAATCATTACGGGTCCGATGGCAACCTGCCGGTAGCACCGGCACGGTTACCGCCATACCCGTAATGAGGCCCTCTAACTTCATAAAGAAATTATTTCCGTTAAGGACCAAACCATAACGGAAATAATTTATTTGTGAAGGTAGAGTGACTTCAAAAATAAACTATTTCTTTTTGAAGTCATAGGGCTCCCCCCACCTCATGACATGGAGGCCTCGAGCCTAGCGTCTTCCATACCATGGGGAGGGTGGAGCCCTGGGACATCAAAAAGAAACTTTCTTTTTGTAGTCACTCTGCCTTCATAAAGAAATTATTTCTGTTACAGAAATAATTCCTTTATGAACGAAGACTGAATTCAAAAAGAAAAAAAAAAGATTTTTTTTTTAAAAAAAAGATTTTTTTTCTCCAGTGGGGCCCCCTCCTAGGACATGTGCTGGCGGGCCCCCCCGCACCACTGGGGCCCCTGTTACGCCAGTGCTATGATAGGTTATTTATAACATGCTTAATACCCAAACGTTTCTAAGCGCGGACCCGGGATCGAACCTGTGGTGCTCCGTGACATCTTGCTTCTAAGGCGAGCACGTTGCCCAGGAGCTATCCTTCCGAGGTATGTGAAGTAACATAGCGAAAGAGCTGACTATGCAACTACAAATGCCCTGAGAGGCTTTAATGCCAGCAAACTACGGCCCGCATTTCTCATCACTGGAAACAGGCACGAGCGGATGCAGCAGCCTGCAGAAAAGCTTACAAGTTCTATTTTGCTTTCTGTATTCCTAACCAGTGGCTGCTGGTGACTTTTCTAACTGGTGGGGCATAAATATTTGTCCCAGATATGCCAGAGTGACCGAATGTAGCGAGGGAGCCCACATCACACAAGGAGTTTCGGGGGGGTGGATTTATTTTAAATGAATGGGTGAAAATGGTGCAAATGGTGCATTTTAGAGCACATGTTTTAGAAAAATTGGGTAAAAAGCCAACTAGTTTGCAATTGGGTTTTTGTAGGGTAATTCATGAAAAAAGTCCAATAAATGCAAGTCAACAGCAGGGCACAGGAGCATTTCTCCAACACCTTTTCATGATGCCTTTCACCACAATACGTGCCAGTATAAAACATTTTCACATTGACTGTGCCCATACATTTCCATGCTGACTGCAACAATATACCCTATTATTCCCATATAAGAACATACTCATGTTTGCTTTGTGCATAATGCCAGTAAAGCTACTATTAAAAACATGTCCATGTTTGGTCTGCCAATATATGGCAGTATCCCCACATAAGAACATACTCCAGTTGGCTTTACCATTAGGAATGCATGCCAAAGTATGAAAACATGTCCAAACTGGCCGTACTAAAATGCCATACCACAATAAGACATGATTGAACTGGCTGCATTGAAATGCCAGTCTAGCTACATCTGGGGGCAACCAGACGTGGACTCCCTGCTCACTGTGCTTAGAGAGGCTCAGCTTCACCTCACTGATGAGGCCCAACAAGGCTGAAACACGTGTATGGGGTTGCTGATGGTACTCTTGTTCAGAGAGGAATTGCCATAGCATTTCGGTGCTGGACTGCCCTTGTGGGCGGGACAAAGACTGATATGCAAATGGATATTTCCCATCTGTGAAGGTAGAGTGAGCAAAAGGCAATGGCTGCGAACTCTCAATGTGGTTAATAACCACTGAACAGGTTATCATGCCTTGTTCTTTCGAGAGAGGGGCGCCTGCTACCTTTTTTGTAGCTACATAATAACACTTATGTTTTTTTTTTACCAAAGGTGCCTAATACAAAATGTCATACCACATTAAGAATAATACCACTGATCCTGCTTGCTTCATCAAAGATGTCCAATAAAAAATGTCATGCCTCTGTAAGTAATGGCTAGACTGGTAGCATAAAAAATGACAGTCTTGCTTCGTAGTAACACTTATCGTGCTTGCATTACCAAAGATGTCCAATGCAAAATGTCATACCACAATACGAAATGGCTAGACTGGCTGTGTTAAAATGCAAGTCTAGCTACATAATAGCACTTGTCATGCTTTATCAACCATGCACAGTACAAAATGCCATGCCGGCTCCTTGGTGTGCAAGCGCCTTGCAGTCAGACATAATCACAGTAATGATGAATGTGATTATGTGTACATGACTCTGGGGGGCACTGGGGTAAGGCATGTTTTTTTCTACTGGCCATCTATCACTCCCTAGTCTCTGGCAAATACCCATATCAGTAACCAGAGAATGGGCATTAGCCACAAAAACATAATCCAGAATGCTACAGGACTTTTGCCCAATACGCGTGTATTGGGGAGAAGTATCCGATGGAAAGGTTACATTAATCATTGTGAATCCAAAAGAGTAGAGGGTATTTGCCCACTCAAGGACCCTCTTATAGGACCGCAAGACCAGATCCCTGTCCACTATGGCAGACAAAGGAACGGCATCCTGGTCCGAGGGGGCCAATTCCCTCGAATCCTGGAGTTAATCCACATAAGATGCACGGGAGACATTCAATTTGGTGGTGAAGCAATGCCTCCATTTCCATTAGTACCAAACAGTGGGGAAGCCTATAAGGAGGATAGTATATATGCACTATAACACTATAATGAGCTCTTTACTTCCCCATCCAGCATAATCAGATGGGAATATCATTTTACCCACTAATATATTAGGAGAGTTTGAAGTTAATTCCACCAAAGATAAAGGGTTCTTAACAACGAACAACAATTCTCCCATAGGTGTCCACGAGGGTCCTGGATGGCCCATTTATGGAGAGCTTGCCAGCCATTTACAATCGACTCGTGGGTAAGCCAGGTCTCCTGTAATGCCACCACAGAATAATCATCTATTTGTTCCATCAAGCCACCAACTTTCAGCAGATGATGATGCCTACGAGTATTCCAGCCAAGAAATTGGGCACAAGGCATACCAGATGCTAAAGGGCCAACTTCCTATAATTCACAACCAAGTTGGCCAGCCAAGCCCAGTGGGATTCTTCCCCCTGTGCATCGTCCCTTGTCCCAGTTCCAAATGGCAAGCTTGGGGCAACAGAACAATTCCTACCACTTGGGCAAGCTACATTGTGTGTCCCACCCAATTTTGTGCTTCGGAATCTCTTGCCATACCCAGTTTTCACTGCAATACACATAACCCAAGCAACTAAAAGAACCAGCATGTTCCAAAATATAGGTCAAGGTACTATTTGCAAAGAAGAACACTATTGATGTAGTGTTGCGTACTTGCTCATAAATGTCTACAGCTTTTATGTCGCTACTCGCGAAATGTCACAGTGGAAAAATGCCATGGAACAAGTCCAATATATGGGCACGATTCCAAACCAATCCACTATCGTCGCAAAAGAGGCTCTAGCTTTGTAAGGCCTTGGCGATAGCTCTGCGTTTAAAATCATCCACCATCAGCGCATTTCTCCACTCAGTCAGGACCCAGCTCTGAGTGTCAGATCTCGCAATATTGGAGGAGCTAACAGGCTGCAGATTAATGGGTACATTAGGGCTAATTCCAAACCCCCAATCAGTCTGGGTGGCATTGATGGCAGTCATAACAAAGTCCGGTGGTTATCAAACAAGGATTCCAACTTAATATCATATTCCGAAGTAAGCCTTGAATGATGGTTTTGGACATAGCAAAAACATTTTTTTTAATTCGAATTAGGCAGTGCCCTTGCAGGTTTCTTAAGCGAAGTCCTCTTCGATACGCTGGTATTCGTGTTTCTCGGTAGCATAGTTAAGGGGGAAATGCCTGGGTGGTCGGACATCGCTGTCAGAGCCCGAGATCAAAATTCCAGCACCCTTTCCCGAATAGACAGCACAGTTAGTAGACGGCTGGAGCTCCTGCGTTACATTTTGCATTACGTCACTGGTTTGATAAGGCTGGAAAATAGGGTATAATGACACAATTGCTTCACTCACTGGAGCCCTACAAACCTCAGTCTCTTTCCTTATTCTTTTCTTTTTTGCTGCCAAAGGGCCATACATCAAAGCCTGATTAATAGGATTTTGCTGCTGCCTTCGGCTACCAGGGAGACGGCCCATGAGGGCCTCAAGCAGGGCTTCCAATCCATTTACCGGCAACACACAAGGCGAAGGCGTGTTCGGAGATGAGTGTTCACTAGAGCAAGTAGTTGCAGGGGCAGAAAGGATAAAAGAACGACGATCTGCCAAGGATGACGTCGTGTGCCAAATAGGCTATGAAGAGTATCCACTGAGGCCATAGTTTTTATTGGTACCCGGCGAGGATGCAATCAGAATGAAAGAGCCATTCTGAATGGCCCTCGCCGAGTCGTTACCAGGCTGGGAATCCCTCCGTCCGGATTCCATGGCCTTGGTCCCCAGCGGGGGGCGTGGCAGCCCCTCAGCCAATGAAGAGGCTCGAAGCAGGGCCATCCCTACTCCGAGCCTCCCCAAGGCTGAGAGGCTACCTTCGCCCCCCGCCGGGGACAGAGGTAAGGCTTTTTTTTCCTTCCCTTCCTCCTCCCACCTCCCTGCCCTCCCCACCCCACTTACCTTCTATGCCTTGGTCCCCGACGGGGGATGATGAAAGCCTCCAGCTGTCTGAAGACTTGGAGCAGGGCCATCCCCGCTCTGAGCCTCCACATGGCTGGAGACTTCCATCGTCCCCCACTGGGGACCCAAGTATGTTTTTTTTTCTTTTTTTTCCCTTTCCCCTCCCTTCGGCCCTCCTAACCCCACTTACCTTCTTTTTTTTCGTTTTCCCTTTCCATGGTGGCCATTTTCTTTGATGTCTTTTTTTATTCCCGAAACGGGAAAAAAATAAAGCTTTTAGTGCCCCAGTCACGCAGTTTTTGCGGGCCGGGGTACTGATAGCTATATTCCCCTCGCGGCGGGGGCATTACCGACACTGGTAATGCCCCGGGGCCTTCATTAAGGCCCTCGCTTTGCTCGGGGCCTATAACTATGGGCCCCGGGCATTACCTGAGACGGTAATGCCCCCACCGCGAGGGGCATATTGCTTAATTACTTGGTTACCTTGAATTTGTAACTTGCTCACAATTGTCTCACATTTTATAGCAAGCTCTGTTAACATTGTCTCTAGCAGGGGTCAAGTTGAGGGTACACATGGGGGGACAGAGTCCACCCACTTTATTCAGAGGGTGGACTCAGTCCCCCCCAGGTAAAATGAGAATATCCTTTTCGAATTTATGAATTAAATCCTACCTCTGTGATCAAACCGTAGTCGTCAGGTTAGTAGGCCAGACACTTCACCACTGCACTATATAACCTGAGGACAAATAGCAGACAACTAAAGGTGAAATGTCCGATTTTGGTACTGCACGTCCCAGGGAAAACTATTGGTTCTTGGCGTTTAAAACATGCACACCTTTAAAAGTTTTCAAAAACACTATTAGAAGAAAATATCCCCCCTTGGATTTGTGTGTGTGTGTTGATTTTATGAAAGGCAAATGCCATTCGTCCTGTTCACTTTGGGTGGTTAGGCAAAGCCAATTTAATGAAATGTGCACATTTCACCTTGATATGCTAATTTCTGGAGACGTTACAGCCCATTGCGTTTGTTGATGAGTCCCCCCACTTTAATTTTTAGGACGTGAGCCCTGGTCTCTAGGATGTTGAACATCACTTCCGAGGACCTCCTTTCATTGGCACATCCAGCTCAGCTGGGGAGTGTAAAAGAAGCGAAGATGATAAACCATTTGAACGAAGCAATGTTACTGGATGTGGGTCAGCCAGAGATTAAGCGCTCCTGAGGAGAAATGCTATCTCATTTTCCTTAGTGGCTTCAAATACTCCAGAAGCATGATTTGAATGTGACGGCGACAGTAACATTGGAATTGCTGGCAAAGCGATGGCAGACGATAAACTCACCTCGTTCCCTGCATGGGACCTTTTTTTCAGTTACGTCTACCATGGGATGAAGTCCCTGTTGCTGGGTGCCAGGCAATGCAAGGCTACAAGAGGTATTAGGTGGAGAAGAGGCAAGAGCGTGTACCTGGGGCACCGTAGTAGGAGTGCTTAAAGATGGCAGGGTATGTATTTATTTGTATTGCGCCGGTAGCTCTCGAGCTTTGGGGCGCAGAGACAAGAACACAAAGACAAAAAGTAAGACAATAAAACACGTAACACAAGACATTAGGGCTGCATAGGTAGGTGGGCAGGTTGCAGTATATGTATAACTTGAAAATGTGGGTTTTCAGTTGTTTGCGAAAGCGTTGGTAATTGGCTTCCATCCTTTACTGACCAGGGAGGTTGTTCCAAAGGCCAGGGTAGTGTTCGTAAGTGCATTTACTACAATTGCAATAGTTTTAGACCCCAGGCAAGAGAGCGATTTTGAAAATTCCTCAGTAAGATCATCATTGAGAGAAGTTCCAGCATGTTGTGGGGAACTCCCATTATTAGTGGAGGAATAAAAAGCAGTCATTTTCGTATTATCCACAGGTTCCTTCAGGGATCCCCCAGCTTCATAGTTCTCTGGAGGCATACGTGGGAGCATATATATATTTGTAGCCGGCATATCCAATGTTCCATCGCCCTGCTCTTCCATGCTTGAGGGCTCAAATGCCTTGGCAGGAGAGGTAACATAACACGCACTGGCCCTCATTACAACTCAGGCGTTAAGGGTTAACGCCACCGTTAACCCTTAACGCCTGATTGCCACCTTAACGCCTGCTTTTTGCAGGCGTTAAGTTCCATGGTGCTAAGGCACCTTGGTGCTAATTACGGCACCGTAATTTACGGTGCCGTAATTAGCGCCTTCCCCACTCCCATTATGCCCTATGGGGCAAAAATGGGAATGGGGAAGGGAAAATGGGGATTTACCGCCCCACTCACCTTGTAATGGGGCGGTAAATCCGCCATCCACCATGGTGTAAACATAGTTTACACCATGGTGGTAAAGTTGGTGCACTTAGCACCTCAGTTGTAATGAGGGCCACTGTCTGATGTTCCATTGCACCCAATTGTTTTAAAGCCGCACGCTTCACTAATCGTGCCGCAAAGGGGTTACCGGCCCAACGTTTCAGTGTCAACACAGGAGGGGTTGAGTAGGGGGCTTGTGTAGGGGGGGACTGCTAGCAGGGAGACAAAATCAGCAGCCCCCCCACATCCTTAAAAACAATAAAATCAGGGACACTCACACTAGTGCTCGAAATAAAAAAATAGGGAGTACACGGCAAGCCAAGAAGTTGTAAAGTACTTACTAGTCCAAGTTTTAGGAGTTGGGGAGGCACAGGGTAAAGTTGACAAATAGCAGATATATCTGGTGAGGGAGCCCGCAGAACTGCACACAGCCGCACACAGTGTGTGTACCGCGCCGGCTGCTGGTTTTAGCAACGGCCCCCCTCCAAGACAATTGATACAGTAGAGGGACTCCAACAAGGACTCCCACGGCTTTATAGGTTCTCAGAACTGCACAGTCGCACACTGTGCGCATACCGTGCCAGATGCTGGTTTTTGCAACGTCCTCCTCCAAGACAATTGACACAGTAGAGAGACTCCAACAAGGACTCCAACGGCTCCACAGGCTCTAAGAACTGCACACAGCCACACACTTTTTCATTCACATGAGTACCCATCACGTACTAACTGAAAACACAAGCATACACGCATCCAGAAACATATTTAAATAATAAACATATGAACACACACATTTACACAACATACACACAGCATGCACTCTGTTTCATTCACACAAACATCCATCATGCACTCACTCAAAACACATGCATACACGCATCCATACACATATTTAAATAAATAAATTAACATACAAATGCACATATTTAGACAACATACGCATTGCAAGCACTCTCATTCACACGAGCACCCATCATGCACTCATTCATAACATAAGCATACACGCATCCATACACATAACCAAAAATACAAACATACACATTTACACAACATGCACACAGAAAGCACTGTCTCATTCACACCATCACCCACCATCATACATTCACCTAACACCACAAGCATGCACGCACCCATACACATCATTTACATTTTAAAAATGGAAATAAACAAACGTACCTTCTGCCGCGGGTCCGGAATTTAGTTTAGTTTATTATTTATAGAGCACACCTAACCCTGTGGTATCTGGGCTCTTACTTATTGTCTATGTGCGCACACCTATATGTTTTTAAGTGTTGATTGATTATTCGAATGTCAAAACTTAGTATATGTTTAGGGTACAGGAGAGGAATGCAGACCCTGGCATGGGGCCAGAGCCACATACAATACAACAAAAAGTGTCTACCATTAGAGACACTCCCTTCCCCTGCACATTATTCAAACTGAAAATACAGTCAAATGTTCTTTTACATATTTCACAAATTTACTTAAATCAATTAATATACAAACAACACTGTTTACCAGCACAAGTGCATTTCAAAGTAAATCTTCTGTATATACAATCACATCTATTCTATATATCATATAATCCTTCTCCCATAAAAAGGGAGGAAACAGACCAAAACTTGTATCAGATGAACTTGAAGCTCAACACGTTTTGGGAATACACCCCTTCTAGAGGATCAATTCACTGTGAAATAACATATGACAACCCTATCAGGCTTATATTCTATTTCAAATTCAACAATTCTTTCATGAACAAATAGGATACCTACGCCTCATTGGTGTTATGATCCCAACAACATTGTCGCCTCTGTGAGGTGAGGTTATTTGGTGTGCATATTCAGGCAAGCATTTGGATAGAGGATTCAAAATTGGCCACTCTATGCTAGATATTGTGGATTCCAGAAAAATTCAGAGTGGGTAACTAATTCTCTATGGGAGGGATCAGTGATCTTCCTTGTTAGTAGGGAAGTATGAACCCCCAACTCGTCCTACCATGCTAATCAATCTTTCAATATTACATTCATCTTCCACCTCCAAGTGTGTGATTTCAAGTAGCTTACCTCCAATCTGGTGCCACTGTGGTCTGCACCTATTACCGAAAGTGACAAGTCTTAAAACTCTATATTCACCTTAACTGCTGTACCTAAAATTGCTAGTCACATTATATCACACCTACCTGTAACCACAGGATGGTGTGTCTAAACTGTGTAGCTGATGTGCATCAACATATTCGTCAGCGGACAACCTTCAGTGGGCATCCATCCAATGTTCCTCAACTGTACATGAGTAATTACCCAACTTCCGATATCCTATATAGAGGAACCAGAGATAATTCACTAAGTGCTGTATTGCGCATACATAAAAGTTTGAAACTGTATTTATAAAGTTGCGTCCCTACCTGTATATCCAGGCAGGGTTTAACTAAGGTGAAAATTCTCCCCTCGACACGTTGTGTCTGATGGTAGATTCCAATAATGCTTTCAGATCTATGCTACCTGTAACGACAGATGTATAATCGTTTAAGACAATACCTCAGTTCCAAATGCCTAAATGTTACACACATAACATTTCAAAACCTCCATACGGTTCCACCTGGACCACGTCCCGTGATAACAGTTCTAATTCCTTAAGATTAAAGTACCTTAAAACATACAGAATGTATCTCCGTCTGTGGCAATATCTTTCTTTCCCAAACCCGGAAATCGAAATGTCACATGAAGCCTCTCGCGAAAGTTTATAGAGAATTTGACGTCACCTAGTACAACACTAGACTTATCTCTTGAATGGCCTGTGGCCATGTTTAGAGAATCATTGTGCTGACTTCCCATTTTATGACCTCAAAAATGTCTAATTTAAATGGATATTAAATTAAATTGAATTTGGCCATATCTACGCCAATTCAGCAATCTATAAATTAGTCCAAAGCCCTCGTTAGGGCATGACGACGCCCAGTGGAACACTGGGCAAACCTTTTCAATGACCGCCGCTCATGTATGGAGAATCGTTTAGCTGAATTCCCAATCAGGATTTAAAAACATAGTCACCAAAGGAATTCAAACTTAAAAAGATATTCAATTCAGTTTGACCACAAGTTCACAAATGCATAAATCTGTGAAATAATGAAGAACACTTCTTAGATCATTGTAGAGGACTACCTCTAGACAGTGTCAGTTACACTTGATGTACTGATAGACTATTACGGAAGCATGCCATCATTAGAGGCAAAAATGGGTTTTCTTAGCCACTTTATTGCCATAATTCACATGTATTGGTGAATAAATATATATACACCGCTGTATATCAGTGGTTCTCCACAGTTATCTGTCATGGGAGTGTAGCTCACCATTATCAATGTACAATTTGGAGATCAGATAAAGAAATTTAATGAGAAGTCCTCATTCATTCCTTTTGGAACCACTGTATCCAGTAAGTCAATACAAAACATCTCCCTCTGTCTGAGTCAAGTGTTATAGTCTCCCCACTGGGGGGTTGTCTCACCACTTCGAGAACGTTGAATTGTGTTTGCGCAATGGAGTGTCTCTGTGCCACAAAATGTCTGGCCACTGGTGATTTTTCATTCCTGCAACGGATATTCGATTTATGCTCTGTCCAATGTTCGCGGGCCGATCTGTCTGTCTGGCCAACGTACAAGAGCCCACATGGGCATTTAATGCTGTACACTACTCCTGTTGATCTACAGGTAGCAAAATCTGTAGTCAAGATTTTTTTTACCTGTAGGTGGATGTTTAATATGGTCTCCTTTGAGCACATTGTTGCAGTGACTGTATGATAAACAAGGGAAAGTCCCTTTTCTTTTAGATATTAATGTGGTCTGATCATGTTTCGGTATCTTTTCAGTTTTCACCAATTTGTCACGAAGATTCATGCCATGTTTGTACACCATCAAGGGTGGTGGCAGACATCAAAAGAAAACAGTATACAGTCCGATGATAAACATGTAGAATCCTTCAAACAATTCAAGAAATCTGTGGTATCTCTTAAATAGGTTGGAATACCTTGTACTAACGATTGTAGGATCTTGTCAACATATATAGCTAGTGGATCTAGGATACTCTCAGTACCCACCACAATCGGTCACAAGAGTGGCTTACATTTATCCTTATGGATTTTGGGTAATCCATAGAACACTGGGATGATGGGAAATGTATTAATCAAGAATTCTTTCGTTTTTTCTGTAATCCAATCATTCTCATATGCTTTCTCCACAGTTGTTTTGATTATGGTTTTGATAGTGAATGTCGGATCCTGATCCAGGATTACATATGTCAATGTGTCTTTTAGCATTTCCAGACAGCTATTGTGATAAAACATGGTGTCCATTATCACGATCACTCCACCTTTGTCTAATGGGGAAGAGGGGGCCAAGACCCGGTTGATCGATGCCCCCTTGCCCATTATGGATGAGCCGCCCCTGTTCCTAGCTCTTACAAGGGCATCATTTTGCATTCTTATTATGCATTTGTAGTTTGGTCACATTTCAAATGCAGGGCTTTAAATCCCAGAACTCTATATTTATTGAGCCTAAAAGCAAGTACTGGGTGATTATTTCACATGTGATATAGAACAACTTAAGATTGCTCTAAACTGCCCTATGAGTTTGAAGTGGGAGAATGGAACAAAAGGCTCCCACCAATCCCCTCACACCCCTGGCCTAGAGGATCGCGGCCCAGACACCCGCCACGAGAGGAGTTTGCCTATCTACCAGACGACCAAATACCCTGGTACAGGAACATACGGATGTGCCCACCAGCCTGCCCACCAGCCTGCCCTGCCCATGCCGACACCTGCGGCATGGATGAACTCGACTGAACCATTCAACAGTAAATGAACACATAGTTAGAGATGCCATGACGACCTAGCCAACGGTCAGCACACCCGTGCAAACATGCACACTGGACACTCCCACACCAATCCACACGAAGAACATATTCAGTGCTATGACGTAGGTGACGGACACACCCACTGACGCGCATCTTTATTATTTTTCACATAGGTTTTTTCAAAATGCAGAAACGCAAGACGCACAACGAACTCATCTAAAATGCTTGCTGACGCTTCTCCTACCCCATGCATTGCAATGAGAAATATAACGAAGACATGATACTGGGGATAAAGCAATATGATACCATAACCTAAAGCGCGTGCATCAAACATCCCCACCTATGCACCAGGCCCAAGTAGGCCGCAAGCAAGAGCCTCCATGAACATTGAACGAAAAAGAGTACAATTGCTGACCCTGCAGAATGAGCCCGGCGAGAACAGACAGTCAAGGGCACAACGTTGCAAACTCGCATGCCACAAGCCGAAGCCAAGGTCACACCTGCAAACTAAGCCAGACACACAGTGGAAAATGCAATATTAAATGTGCAGAATTCTGCCTCAACCACGGTCTCTCCTCACGTGACCAAGCCGAACCTGACAGGGTGCCAGGCCCAGGAGGAAGGAGGCGCCTGGATCCCACGTTTTGAGACGCAAGCAGCAACAATTAAGCGACTCAATGGACATCTGCGGCGGTGGGAGTAGTCTGCCCTCCAGCATATGAACAAATCCTCGCATTGTCTGCACATACTCATAGTTATACATTGTTGCAAATTACAGGTGCACTGTGAGCTGGGAACAGCGATGGTCCCAGACTGGGGGGCTCACGAGTGGACCAATCAGAACATGGGGCTCTTATCACCGACGCCATTAACATTAGCCAATCCTCAGGGGTCTTCATGTAACAATTTTCATGTATCTAATTGAAGGGACAACCCAAGTATACCACCTGACTGACCCTCAACCACTAACAGCGTTCTCTATACGTATGCTATACTAACCCTACCACTCGAGGAACCAATCCAGAGTGGCGATAGGTTTTTTGCTAACTTTCCCAGGTGACGCAAGTAGCGCGTCATACTGAGGTAAAAAGGGCCTGCGAGCCCCACGAATGGAGAGAGAGTGTCAGGACGGACGCGTACAATCCTTGACCCATCCCTGCCGTTTTGTTTAATAAACAGCAGAATCACCTTGCTTCTTGCGTGTGCCTCATACTCATTTTTGGGATACACGGGAGGAGTTGGGGCCTCCCTGCCCGGAGGTCCGCGGACGGCCCAGCCGACCCCGGGAGAATTTCCCCCGACAAGTTGGAGGCACCGCTGAGATCTGTTTAAGATCTGCTTTTATTTTATTTTTCCGAGTGCTCCCGTTGCGAGGAGGCCCGGCGGCGCGGCCCCCTCTGCCGCTGCCCCCTTTTGAGGACTACAGGACCATCGCGGAACTGCGAGAAGACCGGACAGCGCAATCCGGATATTGGCCTTTGGGTTCTGGTTGAGAAGTATCCCGCCCCCGGTTGGCGAGTGTCCAGACGTGGTCCAGACGAGGGGAGGTGGCGAGCCGCTTGGAGGGGTGCACGCAGTTGAGCGGCCCCGCATCAAGAGAACTTGGTGAGTATGCCACGCCCAACAAGCAATGTGAAATTGTGAGGGAGGGGGGAGGAATAGAATACGGGAGGCGGGAGGTGTTACACAGGTGCGCGGCGAAGGTTTGATAAATTAGTGTTGACGGTGAAGTGAATGGTAGCTGGACAAGTGCGAGAGCAGTCCGCTACATTACGGAAGAGGAGGGGGCCGAGCACGAAAACATCACGTGTGGCCGCTCGTAGACACTGATTGGCCTAGGTCGCGACCACGTGTAAGGGTGTGTGTGTGTGCGGTTTCCTACGATTTGGTGATTATTGATCAATGAGTAGATGAGGATCCCTATTGATCGAGCAGGAAACTCGATAGATAGATGACGTTTCCCTGTAGGTGGTAGCTAGCTGGTTGCCTAATACGGAAGATAATTGGCTGGTTAAGCCCTCCTGTTGAGGGGCGTATCACACGCGAGGCGACGCAGCGTGCGCAGTCCGATTATATTGTTGATTACCTTGTTCCAGGCGTGACAGGAAGACAGCTGTGGGGTTAACGGGGGTATATTACAAGCGTATTTTGAACTTTTAAAAACATGTGAAGAACTTACCAGTAGTTTTGGAGGAGATCGGTGACGTCACCAGTAGGGTTTTCATAGGATATCTCGAACACAAGGCATTTTTTCTTTCGGAGAGTGGTGGGGAAGAGAATTATGGTAAGGGAGTGGAGACGGAGATAAAAGGTAACGAGTAAATCGGGGGAGGGTGAAAAGGGGGATGTGGCTGCGCAAGGAGAACGCCGGCCACGGCAAGTGAAGAAAGAGGAGGAGGAGTAAAAGAAAGTGGGACGGCTGTATAAGAACGTCACACGGGGCACGCAGCTGCAGGGGGCTACGTGCGCCTCGGCCGCAGGGGGGCGTAAAGGTGTTCGGTAAAGGAAGAAAAGAAAGAAAAGAGTATACAAATGCAAATGCTATACTTTACTATTTTTCCTTAGCGGACAATCGCAAGTCCCCAAAATTACGGGGCCAGGTAAAGATCTAAGATTGTATAGCGTACACTGTTAGCAAGATAACCGCTACCAGATAGGGGTAGGATAACAAGTGAAGTGCTACTATGTCATACGGGACAGGATCGGGAGGGTGGAGGAACACCCTCACTACCCCGCTACAGCACATATGTAAAACACTGTCACCCCATAGGGAGAAACTGATCAAATACAGCATAGAATGGACACAGGGGACGGACAACAAAATGACGACACCATGGCCGCCTAATGGCAGTTTCGATCCATATACCCAACATTCACTATTAACCCATCTGCATAACACATACAAGGGGAAGAAGTTGACACACCACGTGGAGGTGTTTAACTTATGGAGGATGTTCCAAGGGTCCCGACCAGGACCAAACGGAATGTTCATTATGGGGGAAACAACGGAAGAGAAGAAGATTAAGGAGGAAGGAGAGAATGGGGAAAAAGAGAGTGAAGGAACACAGAACACGGGGAACGGACAAGAGGGAGGAGAAAAGAGTAACAACCTAAACGAAAAGGAAATAAAAAAGGAACAGAGCAACGGTATGCCCCTAGCGAAGGTAGTGAAAAAGGAGGAAGGGGGGTTATATCCTTTAACAGAACTACGAGAAATAGTACAATTAAGGGCGGCTGAGGGGTACTCGAACCCGGCATACAGCCCGCCACCATATACAGCTACAGGTGGCCACACGGGAGGGGAGCAGACTAGTACGACGGGATCAGCTCGTACGAAGATGCCCGCAGGGGAGGGGAGGACTGGCGAAGAGCAGGTCGCGGAAATAGGACATGATGAGTGGGTAGCTGCGCAGGTACTATTAAAATTACGAGGTTCATTAACAGGAGAAGAGAAGGAGGCAGTAAGGAAAATGGACGAGGATAATACCAGGAAGAGTGAAATGAAAGGGGAAGAGGGGAAAAGAAAGGGGGAAGAGCTGTTACGACAAAAGGAAGAGATTTTGGAGGAACGATTAGCAGAATTAAGGGATGAGCAGAATGCACTGATCAAGCAGCTCGAGAGAGAGGAAAGAGAGAGAGCACGGGAAAGGAAAGAAAGCAAGAATGAGTTGGAAAAAATGAGGGAACGAACTGAGGAGCAAAGGAGAGAAGCCGAAAGGGTAAAAGCAGTAGCAGAAAGGGTATCCAAAGCAGCACAGCGTGACAAGAAAAGAGAGGAAGAAGAGAAAGAAAAAGAAATGGAAATATGGAAGAGGAGACTACTATCAGAAACGACAAAGAAATACTAAGAAGGGAGGATGATAGAGAGTATATTAGAGCGGGAAAGAGCGAGATGGGAAAGGAAGAGAGAAGAAGAAAGGATATTGGAAAAGATGAGTGGTGAAGTAATGGAGGAATTGAGAAAGAAAAGAAAGGAAATTAGTAGAGAAATAGCGGAGAAAAATGAAGGGGAAAGAGAAGATAGGAGAGGGGAGAGTGAAGTAAGGAGGTATGTACACAGAGACACAGAAGTAGCAACACTTCAGCACAAAGGGGAGCAATGGGTAAAGAAGAAACGGGAGGAACGGATCTAATAGACTTAAAAACAGTAACGATTAGGGGGAAAAAGACAGCTTGGGGGTTGCCATTCCTGGATGACTTTTGTAGTGAGGAAGAAGAAGGAATGGAGAAGGAAGGAAGAAATAGTGAAAGGGAAAGCCTAGACAAATTGTATATCACCAGGACAAATAGAGAATCACCATGGACCTGCAGGAGAATGGAAGAACTGGAGGGAAGTGAGGGGGAAGAGCGAGGAATGGCGGGAAGGCAGACACGTGCAGCTACACCCTCATCAGCCCGTCCAGCGTGCTCCACCACCCCACACTCATCCCATGCAACATGCCCACCTAAACTCGCACCCTTCCCCCATGAACTGACACCCTTTGCAGGCAGGCTCAGAGACCTCCCTGGACTTAGGCAGGGAGAACGAATACACATGCCCACATTAAATAAAGGAAATGATAAAAGAAGGGGAAGAGATGGAGAGGAGAAACAGTTACGAGCAGGGGAAATATGGACCCAATTGACGATGTAGAAGACACGGAAGAAGAGGAGGGGTGCACGGCTCGATTTTGTGGAACCCAGGGGGTCAAACAGGACACAACTTAATGCCACTTCTGGAGAGGGGAGGGGTTAGACCACAATACGTCCCTTGGAAGCATGCAGACAAGGAAAATATAAAGTGCAGGCTCCCATCATTAAGTGGAGGTGCGGGAAAATGGATATATGAAATGGAAAAACACACTGCAGGACAGAAACTGGCAGTGGGGGATGTAAAGGGCCTTCTAATATCAATATTGGGGGATGGAGCAGATGACATCTGGAAGAGAGCAGGCTTCCCCGGGGTCACAATAACAAACACATCACACGATGGGGCCCCATATCGCAAACTGCAGACATGCATTATGGCAAGCGCTAAGGGTACAGTACCCAGACACATCAGACATAGGAGCAATCACCTCACGCAAGATGCGTGAGAACGAAGATCCTGTTGATTATATCCAGGAAATTCAAGAGAAGTGGTGTATGGAAACTAGAGAACAATGGGACAAAACACCAGCAATATTCTATCATATACTAATACAAGGGCTCCCAGAAGCAGTTCAAAAACAACTGAAGAAGGTAGTGGGGATGGAAGCAAAAGCATGGCCAGAAATACAACTGACGATAGTACATCATTGTAGGACATGGCTAGAGAAGATGAAACAAAAGGAAGAGGATAGAAAAGCAGAAGAGGCTAAATTGGTACAGAAAAAACTTACTAAATACACAATGGAAGGTGCACTAATAACTACACCTGCAACAATGACTCAAAACCCCACACAAGTAGTGGCTGCACAAGATCCCTCCCAAATACAATCATCACAGATTGTAGCACAACAGCTGCCACCACCCCAACCATACACGACTAACATGGGAGGAGGATACTCAACGCCAGGAGCTGGATATTATAATTATAACAGGGGAAGGGGAGGAATGATGAGGGGGAGGGGATACGGCTATAACACACAACAGCAAGGGGGAGGATTCAGAAATTTCTACCCCACCGGGCAACCAGTATACCAGGACAATTCGGGGAGCTTTCCATGGCAGAACAGGGAACCACCGGTATGTTGGATTTGTGGATTACTAGGGCAGATGTCACGCACATGTAGAATGAGACCAGGCACACCATCATGGGGAGAACAGGGACAACAAGGGCCTACAAGGGAACAGCAAGACATCCAACAACAGCAGGCACTGCAACCGGGAAATGTGCAGCAACAACTAGTAACACAACAGCCACAGAAATATTCAATGCCACAACAACAGGTAGCGATAACACAACAACCCCAAGTGCAGCAAGTACAGCAACCTGCCCAAATTCAAGACCATAACATAACCTCTACCAATACACAACTACAGCAAACACAACTGGGAAGGGTGACGGTCCTGGGACACAACCCTTACACAGGAAGTGGTCAATCATTATACCCACAATAGGACAGCCCACAGACGGCCTTGGTGTGTCGCATCCTGTCGGTAACACCTAATAGTGCGGAGGAACCACGCATAGAGGTAACGATAGGTGACAAAAAAATATCATTCCTTGTTGACACCGGGGCGACCCGGTCTTGCATAAGGGAAGGTAAATTTAAGATGTCAGGTGAAGCCATGAACACCCAAGGATTCTCTGGGGCTAGCGGGTTGGTTCCCTTTACTGATAACATTCCCTTATCAATAGGGGATTATGACATGTCCGTCCCGCTTTTATATTCTAGGGCCTCACCAGTAAACATACTTGGGAGAGACATAATGAGCAGGTTGAATATGACGATCTCCTTTACGGAGGATGGCATAATTTGCTCCACTCCAGGAATAAACATGTTCACTGCACGACAAATTATGCAAGCATACTGTGGACAGACAGTGATTAGGGCTGAGCCAGTGGATGGTGAACTGTTCCAGTACGGAACACGCATGGCATTTGCATGGATGCCAGGAATAGAAGGAAAGATCTGGAGGAGGCCAACAGCCTATTTGTTTAGACCAGAAACACCAGCCAATGAACTAGAAGGAAAGGTGATTTCAGTGAGCATGGAGAGCATTATAGCAACTGCTGATTATATCGCAGTACATGCCCAAGACAGAGAAGGAAGAGCATGGAGGGCAGTGATAGCCATAGCTGAGGGATGCAGGCTCACCCAGGTGTCAGACGAGGAGTTCTTCTCAGAAGAAAAGGAAGAAGGTGAAATGGTATTTATGATGAGTGTAGAAATATGGCTAAGAGTGAAAATTGCAATGGCACTTGAAGCACCCACATCCACCCCAGTTCCCTTCTTTGAGGAGGATATGGCGAAAGTACCAACATCATTATGGACTACTAGTCCCTATGACGTGGGGTGTATAAAGAGTATAGGGGGAGTGAGAATAAAATTGAAAAAAGGTGCAATACTCCCTAGAGTGAAGCAATACCCACTATCAAAAGAGGCAGATGAGGGCATATAGGAAACAATAACGGCCCTTATAAATAATGGCATATTGGTACCATCAGAATCACCATGTAACACAGCTGTATACCCAGTGCGCAAAGCTAAAGGAGGGTCTTGGCGTTTCATCCAGGACCTCAGGCCCTTGAACAACATAGTGGAAGCAGAATACCCCATAGCAGCAAACCCGGCCACAATATTGTGTGGCATTCCAGCAGAGGCATCACGATATACAGTGATTGACCTCAAAAATGCCTTTTTCTCAATACCCCTGCATCCAGACTCACAAGATCTAACAAGCTTCACGTACAGAAACACAAAATGGAAACACACCAGATTGCCACAAGGGTACTGCGAGTCACCCTCAATTTTCAACAGAGTAGTACAGATGGACTTGGGAAACATTGAAGTGGAAAGCACAGTGTTGAAGTATGTTGATGACATAATAATTTGCAGCACAAGCGAAAAAAGATGCAGAGAGGACTCATTGAAGATGCTGACAATATTGGCTGAAAAGGGTTACAAGGTAGACAAAGAAAAGTTACAGTACTGTCAGGAACAGGTACTATACATTGGTCAGCTCATATCCCAATACGGAAGAAAGATTGCACCACAAAGAGCACAGGCAATATCAAAAACGCCATTGCCACAAACAGTGAGGGAACTGCAGCAGTTCCTGGGACTGTGCAACTACTGTAGAGCATGGGTATTTGATTACAGCTCATACATGGGACCCCTACTTGAGGCATTAAGAGAAGCTAACAAAGGGGAGAAAAAATTGGGGTGGACAATGGAAATGAAAGAGGCCTTTGATGAACTGAAAGATGCAATATCAACTGCTCCGGCACTGGCCACCCCAGATTATGAATGACAATTCTTTATATTTTCACATTGCGACTCAGCAGTAATGAAAGCAGTGGTGGCTCAAAAAACAAGCATGGGTTACAAACCAGTAGCATTTTACAGTGGTCACTTGGATCCTGTGATGTTAGGACATTTCCCTTGCGAACAAGGTCTCGCCGCAACTGCCTTCACGGTTGAGAAAGCATCATCAATTACAATGGGGTGCCCAACCACACTATTTGTGGAACATGCACTATTTGCAATATTGAACAAGCCTAATTCCACACTAACCACGCAGAGGGCGTCAGGTTATGAGATCATCTTATCTAGGCCAGAATTATCAATTGTAAGATGCAGCACAGTTAATCCTGCAAGGTTTATAGCGGAAGTAATTGAGGAAGGAGACTATGCACATGATTGTACACAGACTACCGAAATGTACTCATGTACTAGAAAAGTTGAAGAGGACGCACTAGATGGAGGAGAGCTCTTGTTCATTGATGGGTCATCAACAATAGACCAAAGTGATGGGATAAGGAGAACTGGGGCAGCAGTGGTAAAAATGACAGAGGAATTGGTGTGTGTGGCGGTGAAATGCGTACAATTACCACAACATTACTCTGCTCAAGCAGCAGAATTGGTTGTACTGATCTTGGCGTTGAAGGAAAGCTTTGACAAAAGAGTGACTATATATTCTGACAGCGCATATGTCACGTCTTCTGTCCACTCAGGATTGTCCAAATGGAGGAGAAGAGGGTTTAGGAGAGCTGACGGCACCCCAGTGCAACATGCTCTCTTATTAGCTGAATTAATTGAAGTAATAAATGACCCCCAAGAATTAGCTTTGGTCAAATGTACCGCACACACTAATGGAGAAGATCATATCTCAAAAGGAAATGCAGCAGCAGACGCACATGCGAAGTATGCTGCATATTTTGGTGAGATATGGAACCCCCCAGAGTCAGAGAGAGGGAGAGGGAGGGGGATAGCTAAAGAGATGTTGATAAGAGAAGGGTACACCCATCTCCCAGCCACACAGATAATGGAGTTACAAGCGGCTGCACCAATGGCAGAAAAAGAAATATGGGTAAAAAGAGGATGTACAATGTCACCAACTGACGCACTATGGCGCCAAGGTAACACTGGAAAGATGGTAATGCCATTGACACTATTGAACACTGCCCTGAGCCAACTCCACCACCCAGCCCACACAGGCAAGGAAGTTATTGCAGCACGAATTAGGGAAGATTGGTTCTGTCCCGAGTTAAACTCCCATGTGACAAATTTTATCAGCAACTGTCTCACATGTCAACAGTTTACGGCCGGTCACACGCTGAAAGTGATAAAAGGTACTATACCCCGGCCAGAGGGACCCTTCCTGCACATCCATATTGACTATGTTGATATGATCAATGTATGTCAAGGAAATAGGTATATGATTGTAGTAGTATGCCCATTCTCCAGGTGGATTGAGGCAGGACCCTGCTCACATCCAGATGCATTGAGAGCAGCTAAATTTCTAGTGAGGGAAGTTTTCCCCAGGTGGGGAGTGTGCGAGGTACTGCGGTCGGAAAACGGCCCGCATTTCGCTAATGAAATGTTCCAGCACATCACATCCTTACTGAACATCAAGCATAAATTTGCATGTGCATATCACCCGCAGGCCAACAGTATATGCGAACGCCTGAATGGCCTACTGAAGGAGGCAATTGCAAAGATACAGCAAACAACAAAGAAGAGTTGGTTGTATTACCTTCCGCTAGCTCTATTTGAGCTGAGGAATAGACCAGGCTCCGACCACCACCTCACTCCTCACAAGGTGGTGACCGGACGTCAAATGCGCCTTCCTCTAACGCCAACATCAAGAGCATTCACAGATTATGAAAACACTGCAACTGCTCTTGGTGATGAAATGTACCAATATGTGTCTTCTTTGATTACTAGAGTAGTGTTTGTGTCTCAACAGCTCGAGCGCACGCGGGGCGGATCTAAGATTGATCAACAAGAAGACACGGATAAAGAATTGGAAAAGGAAAAACTGTGCAAAATTGCTAAAGGTGACCATGTGCTACTCCGCAATTTCAATAGAAAGTGGAACAGCCCACGCTTCACCGGCCCCCACCTGGTAGAGGAGGTATCCACGAGAGCAGTAAAGTTGCAGGACAAACGTGCTTGGAATCACCTACACGACGTAAAGATCTGCAAACTCCAGACCCGCCCTAGCGTCACCGACAGGGCCATTGGAAGAACAGCAACACCGTCACCCACGGAGGAAGAAACTTCTACCACAGCTGACGACCTAAGTGTCTCCATACCCCGCCACCCCCCAGATTCCCCAGAGACAACTACTGAAATAGAAACTGGTAATTCCCATACCGCCCACCCCATGGTCACACGATCAAAGAGTAAAGAGACTTCCGCCAGTTGAGCCCCAAACCCTCTGCCCATCGACCCCCTGCCCACTACAGTAATCACCCAACTGAAGGACATTGTCTTACACATATACACATGTAAACACTTGAATGTGCTCCCTTTTTCTTTCTCGCACATGCAGGTACCGCGTATTATTGTATTGCTAAGAAAACAGATAACTAACAAAGTTCATTGCCCAGGAGTAGATGCTACCCTCAGACGATAACTACCCTGAAGATCTATCACACCAATTTGTCTATCACATAAAAAGGCCAAAGTACCTGAAAAGAAGGAGGGTACGTGTCTACTACACAGCATTTATCTTGGCCATAGAACAATCAATGCCCCATCTTCACCAACACTTGCCTGCCCTAAGAGACAGATCGCTTAGATTGGCGTGGGAACAGATCTTCGCCTGGGCACTGAACGACTACTTGATAGGGAGAGCTTGAAAACAACAACTAACACTAATAACAAGCCTATTGAGAATTTTCAGGCGGGCAACTTTAACGTCGCAAGAATAAGCTGCCGGACTGCAGCAAGGTAAGAGCAAAATGCCGGTGAGACTAGCCTCTGTAATAAAGATGATAGGGATTTTGATGATCACCGGGTTTTTGGCTGCCTCTGTATGGCAGAAAAGTTATGCTATCAATATTTTGGCTGTACCCAAACCTAATATACCCCCACCCACGGCTGCAACAGGTGTTACGTCAGGTGGTACTAGCGAGATTCCACATAAGGGAAATAGAGTTAAACGCAGCACATACTCAGATAATAAAGGTATTGACAACTACATAGCAGATTCAGCACACGTCTCGAACAACATGTGGTACCAACACATGACCCAAATAGGTAAGCAGACAACAGAAGACAGCTGCTACGTCTGCTCATTGATCCCATACGCCATGAGCGCTTCTCAAACATTAATTGCCACGGAAATAGATGAAAAGACAGCACGATGTATAGTATACTTGGCACTGTTCCAAACGAAAGGGAGATTTCAAGGGACGGTAGTGAACCTGGTGTGGAAAACGCGAGACACATATCCATACGAAAACAACTTCCTCAAGACTTATTTGAGTTACCACAAGAGCAGTTTGCATGCTGAAGGATTCAGATACATGACAAGTGGCCCTGAAAAGGGAGAAACAAAGAAAGTAACACTACAATACCTACCATGTGACTGGTACGCCACTGAAGTTCCTGGTAAACAAGGATGTTGGGAAAGACCACTGGTAACAATAACAGGGAAGGTGTACATGGACAACAAATGGGACATAGGAGTGGTTGGTAGCAACATGGTAACAAGAGAAAATATTACAACTATTAATGAACACAATAACAGATGTTGGACGGTTTGGGTCAAGTACGTACCCATGCTAACGTGGATAGAAAAGGATGAAGACCCAATAAGCATACTGCCGCTGTCTGCACCTAAGATATGCTACCAACATAGAGGAGAAGTGGACGTGGGATACAACACCAACTGTGCAAGCATGATGGAGTTACCTGAGGGGGGAGCAGGAACAGCAGTATTAATGGACCATTACTGAGCCTGCGGAGACAAGGCATACCACACACTGCCCCCTCTGTGGAATGGTATATGCACAATGGTACACGTTAATGTACCATCACTAGTGGTGCCCCAGAAACATGTGAACGTGGCGAACTTCACTAAAATGGATGAAGGAAACAAGAGGAAGAAGAGATCTGTAAAACCTCAGAAGGGGCCAGAGAACGAAGACAACAACAACAACAATGTCCTGAATAGAAAGAAAAGACAAGGAGAACCTCTGACAGGAAATTACCTATGGGGAAGGTCGGAAACAGCACTCACTTCAATCCCACCAGAACAAAGACTATTCAGCAGAGCAGCAATGTTCTTCTCGTCAATAATACATCCGGGACTACAAGCTTACGCAAACGCAAAATGGCTCCCGATAACTAGATGGGAGCTAATGATGACAATTAATTCTACAGTAAATGGATTCAACGCAATAAAAGAGGAACTGCGAGCAGTGAGGATGGCAGCACTATAGAACAGATATGTATTGGATCTTCTTACAGCAATGGAAGGAGGAGTTTGCGCAAAGATAGGACAATCATGCTGCACATTCTTTCCTGCTAACGATGCTGACAATGGTACACTGACAGAAGCAGTATCACAACTGGCCCAGATGCACTCCAAAATGATGGATGAAAGTAAAGGAGTGAAGAAGGACGACAGCTGGTTTTCAATGTTATGGTCATGGATGCCATCTTGGCTGTCGGACGGACTGAAGATTATAGTTGGATGCATAAAACTGGCTGGAGCTGCACTAATCATAATAAGATTTTGGAAGGCCCGGAAGGCACGCACCACAGACAAAATGATCGAAATGGTTGGTATGCACCCCTTGATGCCGGCAGATGATGGCCAGCACACAGGCACAATAATAAAATAGAGAGAAAACTGCGCAAACAGATCATCACCAACCACCTGGACCCACCATCTGTGAAGCTCGAAAACCCAAGAAGCTACATAGGGAAATGGGTATACTGCACACCTGGAGGAACCTGTGTATATATGTATTGGTCATTTGAAGACCATGTTAACCACTATGGACATTTGGGAGGAGTAACTAAAATATGGAGAGTAAGAGGAGATAAGGAAAAAGATATGTTTGTGGTCGACAAGTCGACCAGAGGGGGGACTGAAGTGGGAGAATGGAACAAAAGGCTCCCACCAATCCCCTCACACCCCTGGCCTAGAGGATCACGGCCCAGACACCCACCACGAGAGGAGTTTGCCTATCTACCAGACGACCAAATACCCTGGTACAGGAACATACGGATGTGCCCACCAGCCTGCCCACCAGCCTGCCCTGCCCATGCCGCCACCTGCGGCATGGATGAACTCGACTGAACCATTCAACAGTAAATGAACACATCGTTAGAGATGCCATGACGACCTAGCCAACGGTCAGCACACCCGTGCAAACATGCACACTGGACACTCCCACACCAATCCACACGAAGAACATATTCAGTGCTATGACGTAGGTGATGGACACACCCACTGACGCGCATCTTTATTATTTTTCACATAGGTTTTTTCAAAATGCAGAAACGCAAGACGCACAACAAACTCATCTAAAATGCTTGCTGACGCTTCTCCTACCCCATGCATTGCAATGAGAAATATAACAAAGACATGATACTGGGGATAAAGCAATATGATACCATAACCTAAAGCGCGTGCATCAAACATCCCCACCTATGCACCAGGCCCAAGTAAACCGCAAGCAAGAGCCTCCATGAACATTGAACGAACAAGAGTACAATTGCTGACCCTGCAGAATGAGCCCGGCGAGAACAGACAGTCAAGGGCACAACGTTGCAAACTCGCATGCCACAAGCCGAAGCCAAGGTCACACCTGCAAACTAAGCCAGACACACAGTGGAAAATGCAATATTAAATGTGCAGAATTCTGCCTCAACCACGGTCTCTCCTCACGTGACCAAGCCGAACCTGACAGGTGCCAGGCCCAGGAGGAAGGAGGTGCCTGGATCCCACGTTTTGAGACGCAGGCAGCAACAATTAAGCGACTCAATGGACATCTGCGGCGGTGGGAGCAGTCTGCCCTCCAGCATATGAACAAATCCTCGCATTGTCTGCACATACCCATAGTTATACATTGTTGCAAATGACAGGTGCACTGCGAGCTGGGAACAGCGATGGTCCCAGACTGGGGGGCTCGCGAGTGGACCAATCAGAACATGGGGCTCTTATCACCGACGCCATTAACATTAGCCAATCCTCAGGGGTCTTCATGTAACAATTTTCATGTATCTAATTGAAGGGACAACCTAAGTATACCACCTGACTGACCCTCAACCACTAACAGCGTTCTCTATACATATGCTATACTAACCCTACCACTCGAGGAACCAATCCAGAGTGGCGATAGGTTTTTTGCTAACTTTCCCAGGTGACGCAAGTAGCACGTCATACTGAGGTAAAAAGGGCCTGCGAGCCCCACGAATGGAGAGAGAGTGTCAGGACGGACGCGTACGATCCTTGACCCATCCCTGCCTTTTTGTTTAATAAACAGCAGAATCACCTTGCTTCTTGCGTGTGCCTCATACTCATTTTTGGGTTACACGGGAGGAGTTGGGGTCTCCCTGCCCGGAGGTCCGCGGACGGCCCAGCCGACCCCAGGAGAATTTCCCCCGACAAGTTATTCTACTTTTAAGATACAGAGCACAGCCTAGAAGAGTGTGTGCAATAACGTTACATGCTTTTAGTCATTGTTTGACAGAGCCATGCTAGATGTGAAATAAATTAATTCTTGCTCTTGCTGGAAACTGCAACTGTTCAGATAATGGAGTGACTGACACGCTTGATTCAACACTGATCGAGGTGTCTGCTGCAGTACAATATTATAAAAGCACTAAATAAAATAAAGAGTCTGGGTGAAATACACGGAACACACAACAATTGTTAGTAGCTTGAAAGGGGCGAAGCAGGAGTGGGCTTGGACATCTTACAATGGCTCTCCGAGAGGCTTGTTTACAAAGCTTTAGTCAACATTTGTGGGAGGGCTTCAAGCCCCCCCTTCAAGCCAGTGGCTGCTGTTGCACTTCCAACCAGCATATTCCAGTGGGACGTCGCATTGCAATTCTGTGGGACATTGCACTGCAGCACTGGTGTAAAGAAGAAGTGGCCCCTACATCGTGTTTCTCACTAACTGCTTGCTGAGGTATGGGTTTTCTTTGTGTGTCAGTGTATGGGCAGGTAGGTACAAATGTGATGCAGTCAATGTTCTTAACTTCTTAACTTTATGTACAACAAACACAAAATAGTCTTATATTTACAGAATACAGAATCAACCGTACATGCAGAAATTGCCACACCAACTCACACTTATGGAAAAACATTTTTGGGGATTTAAATGAAAGAAAACGTTTCTACATAGTGTATGGGTTACTACCTATTAAAGAGTGCAAATGTTGCCAATGTCAATGTTAAGGTACAACTCTCCATCCAAAGCAATTATTTTGTACCCTGGATATTAAAAAAGTCCATCCAGCTACAACCCAAACCATAAATGACACTACAGCACACGCTTAAAACACTTACTCTAACAATAGAACTGATGTAAGTAATGATTAGTTAAAGGGAGAGTTGAGAAGTTATGTTGTAGTTTGAATTAAGGTTTCATTACAGTTTGATGGACTTTGTTTATATTCGGGGAAATAGTTTATGTGGATTCAGTATTTGTGGCATTTTCAATGTTCGAAGATTTTACTTTGTAAAGTGACTCTGTAAACATGTTTTTTTCTTCAATTAACACTTATATTACACATATTTACTGAGTAGATAGTCCTCTTTATTTTTCTTTGATCTGTTGTATGTGACCTTGTAGGGAAAATGCATCTTTTAACTCCGATCATTTCCGTTCATTTCCGTTCAAGGGCCTCTCTCCCCTGTCATGGTAGTATATTTAGAAGAATGCAGAATTCTGATTTGTATGTGTCATTTGTCAGCAGGTTCTTATGCCATGCTGGTCGCGATTATGCAGAACGTCTGTTGCTCTTGTCTAAAGTCATCCATTCAAGACTACAATATGACTACCAGACACATGGAGAGTGTCAGATTTGAGCAAATGCAGGCTACACTAGATAGTACCATTTATTTTTTAAAAGCTCTCCATCACTTCTGTTTCTTCTTAAGTTGTTGCCTCCTCCCCCTTATTTCAACATGTTGCTATAGAAACACAAATGCACCTGGCCCCAATTGAACGTTGCTGCCTTGCACAAAGTCAATGTATGTCTTAATTAATGCATTTTTCGCTTTAGGATCTAGGTTATTGATGATAGAGGACATTGATTGTGTTGAGAGGAAAGCTTGACATTATTTTGAACAGAATGTTCTAGACGATATTTCCTATTTTGCACAACTGCATTTTAGTCCACAATACTTTGCATATATTATAGCACTTTAAGATCTTTAGCTGCGATTATAGAAAACGTGTTTTTTTGCGGAGGAAATCTGGCATTTTTTGCAGACAGAATGCTGCACTTTAAATGCAGATTGGGAATTAGATACTGATATGACATAACATAACAGGTGTATTTGTAGAGTGCACGTTTACCCCCCCCCCCCCCAAGGGGCTTCAGAAGGATGAAGGGCTGAGTGGACCTGCGGGGATTAGAATCTGTGACCATGAGCTCAAACCTATGTGTTAATGCAGTTGTGTACAATTGTATGCACTTTATCATTCACATACCGGACTACAGATGGAAATGATACCCTGCAAGGCTTTTCATACCAATTACAATAATTACAAAAGAAATCACTTTACATTTTCGGCATGAAATTAGGAACTTTATTGGTGTTTTTATCTCCTTAGACCAAGGAAAGCAAGCACAGTCATATATAAAGTATACTTTTTGTTAACATGTAATGCAGTACCTCCCGATTCTGCGATAAGAGGCGAGCTGGCGTGTTACCAAAAATAAAAAAAAAGAAAGAAAGAAAAAGAGAAAAAGCGTCTGGAGACCATGCAAATGGCTGCGGTGTGCAGTGTAAACCAATTTAACCTAACGTGACACAATGCTAATATGGGATTATGATAACGATAAAGATGGAGGTCATTGGGGTTAACCAGATCTAACAGACTGAGTTCTATGTGAACAATGAAGGGTGCACGCAAATGGCTACACTAATGAAAATATGTACATTTATATCTTCTAACAGACCCCCTCCGCAAATACCTCCCCTCTTGAGCTCTTCGCTCATCTACTTCTAACTCCCTCCGGGTAAGTCGTTTTTCAAAGAAACAAGCTGGGGGTAGATCTCTGTCTTCGGCTGGGGCCTCCCTCTGGAACAGCCTCCCTGCCACTCTAAAACTTGAGGAGAACCATCTCCGGTTCCGGAAGCTCCTCAAGACCTTCCTCTTTGCTTCCGCTTTCGCTCTCCCTCTTCCCTGCTGAACTGCTCTCTTGGCACTGTGCACCTGGACAACCTCTTGTTCCTGGGCCCAGGTACCTGTTCACCCTCCTGAACTGCTTCCTAGCCACCCCTTGCACTGGTGCCCATACAGTTCCCCACACCCCCATTTTCTTCTTTTTTTCTGCACTTATCAGACTTACCCAGTCTTCTGCCTTAAACACAGCTCCTTCTGGCTGCACTACCACTGTTTATTGCCTCTACTAACTATTTATTTTAATTATTATTTATATGTTCTTCTCTGCTCCGCACTTTCCTCTCTCCCCCTTTCATGTACTTTTCCCCTTTCCCTTTCCCATGCACTTGCGCGTTCTCAATGTCACTGGGCCTAGTAAGATCGTTTTGTTCTCCCCGATTCCCCTCCCTTGCATTGTCGCGCTCTGAAACACTTGTGTACGAGCGCGATATAAATAAATTATCATATCATATCAATGCTTTCATGTTTGTAATGATAGGGAATGTCGCTTTAAACGTACGGTCTGTGTGTAATCATTTTAAGTAAACCATGGGCGCTCGTGGAACAATGTTTATACTTTGGGAGGGAAAGAAAGAGAGAAAGGACAACCATGCTGGATTCAAGCTCGGGATTTACTGATGTGTTTTCTAACATTAGGGAGGCAACGTAGGTGTGAACGCATTTTGGGAGTGATTTGCAACATCTCTGCCACTCTCTAAGGATTGGCAGGATTCACCAAAGCGAAGGAAACTGCTGTTGTCCTTGAGTGGGGCTTTACAGAGGTATAGTCTCGGGAGGATAGCTCAGGGGCACTGTGCTTGCCTTGGAAACAAAATAAAACGGAGCAACACGGGTTCGATCCCCGGGTCCGAACGTGCTAGCCTTGGAAACAAAAAGACATGGAGCAACACGGGTTTGATCCCCGGGTCCGTGCTTAGAAACCTCTGGGTATGAAGCACGTTATAAATAACCTATCATATCATACTGCTCCCATATGCGCCTTTGACAAATATATATAAATATTGTTAAATGTTAAATGTTAAAGGTATTTGTACCGCGCACCGTCACCAACGGAATCGGTCCCCAGGCCCTCTGGCGGATCTATAAGCGATAAGGTGGGATGGGTTAGTAAGGTGAAGAGGGAGTAGGATAGTGAGAGGAGTGGTTTTCTGTTGGCAGCTTCAGCTCGGTATACACCAGATACTGAGCTTTGGTGCAGGTATTGGATCGGTGTCAGTCCGCGTGTGCTGTTGCTCCGGCTTATGTGTTGTTGCAGTGTTGTGAAGTGAGTGCGGCTTGTGGTGCGAGAGATGGTTGAGTGAGTTTTTGAGTGAGATAAGTATGCAGAGTTTGAGGTTATATTGGTTAGTGGTTTATGGTTACCTGACCTTTAGCATGCTAACATTCACAGCTTTCTCTAAGTGTGGCACTTGTCGGCCTTCACAGTCTTATCTAGAAGCGACGCAGGCCAATGTTCAGAGTTCTATCTACGTGTGGGCATGCTAACATTCACAATCTTATCTAGGAGCGGCGCAGGCTGGTGTTCACAATTCTATCTAAGTGTGGACATGCTAATATTTTCCAATCTGTCTAAGTGTGGACATGCTAATATTTACAATTCTATCTAAGTGTGCACATGCTAATATTCACAATTCCATCTAGATGCGACTCAGGCTAATGTTCACAAATCTATCTAAGTGTGGACATGCTAATATTTACAATTCCATCTAGATGCGACTCAGGCTAATGTTCACAATTCTATCTGAGTGTGGACATGCTAATATTTACAATTCCATCTAGATGCGACTCAGGCTAATGTTCACAATTCTATCTGAGTGTGGACATACTAATATTTACCAATCTGTTTAAGTGTGGACATGCTAATATTTACAATTCTATCTAAGTGTGGACATGCTAATATTTACCAATATGTCTAAGCATGGACATGCTAATATTTACAATTCTATCTAAGTGTGTGGACATGCTAATATTCACAATTCCATCTAGATGCGACTCAGGCTAATGTTCACAATTCTATCTGAGTGTGGACATGCTAATATTTACAATTCCATCTAGATGCGACTCAGGCTAATGTTCACAATTCTATCTGAGTGTGGACATGCTAATATTTACCAATCTGTTTAAGTGTGAACATGCTAATATTTACAATTCTATCTAAGTGTGGACATGCTAATATTCACAATTCTATCTAAGTGTGGACATCCTAATATTCACAATTCCATCCAGATGCGACTCAGGCCAATGTTCACAAATCTATCTAAGTGTGGACATGCTAATATTTACAATTCCATCTAGATGCCACTCAGGCTAATGTTCACAATTCTATCTGAGTGTGGACATGCTAATATTTACAACTTCATCTAGATGCGACTCAGGCCAATGTTCGCAATTCTATCTAAGTGTGGGCATGCTAATATTTACAATTCTATCTAAGTGTGGACATGCTAATATTTACCAATCTGTCTAAGTGTGGACATGCTAATATTTATAATTCTATCTAAGTGTGGACATGCTAATATTCACAATTCCATATAGATGCGACTCAGGCTAATAGTCACAATTCTATTTGAGTGTGGACATGCTAATATTTATCAATCTGTCTAAGTGTGGACATGCTAATATTTACAATTCTATCTAAGTGTGGACATGCTAATATTCACAATTCCATCTAGATGCGACTCAGGCTAATGTTCACAAATCTATCTAAGTGTGGACATGCTGATATTATGGCACTCTATGTCATTGGGAGGTAAGATAGAGTGGCAGTGGTTTTCTGGAGTAGAGTAATTGCTCCACTCCCCACCCATGCCACACTCACAGTTTTTGTTGGTGTCTGTTGACTGCTGGCTTCACTGGCTTCCCCTGCTGACACCGGCAGACACATCTTGGAGCCACCAATGTAGGAGCCGCCCTTGGCCTTGGGCAGAGGGCCATTTCAACACTTTTTGCAATTGTTTGGGAGGCCTCTGGGGCAGGGCTCCGTGGGTGACTCACCTAGGCCAGCTTCCTTGGTAGAGGGAAGGTGAGCCGGGGCTACCAGGCAGCACGCGGGGTCTGGGGGCAGAGGAGGGCAAAGCCCACCATTATAAGGGACTGAGGGGGCTCCAGGGGCTCACCTCTTCACTTGGGGATGCCGGATTATGTAAAGGTGTTATCCCCAGTGCCGTCGGCATGGTCCTTGGTGTCTGCTGCAGGGCGACCAATCACGGGTGGCATGAGGCGGGTTTAGGGAAATAACCTATCGGGAAGGGGGCTGGGTCTACCAGGCAGCACGCGGGGTCTGGGGGCAGAGGAGGGCAAGGCCCACCATTTTAAGGCCTGAGGGGGCTCCAGGGACTCACCTCTTCACTTGGGCAAATATTGAGCAAAATAATGTGCTAAAGAGATGTTATGGTTAAGGCTTCTAATGGTTGCAATGCACAACAACAAAGACCCCCAAAATGTGTCAGTTGTGGTTTCTAATTAATCCATAATTGCACCAACAACATACTTAAACAACCATAACTTAGTCGCAAGCAGGCACTGCTCTTTACACCTGCCCTGGGGACCCACTGCTACCTGATAGATCCACTGGTCATGCCTAGTGGCTACATTGGCTACAATGACCAGGGCCGAGCTGATGGCTGTTTCCTGGTATCCTCATTCACATTTGGCATGGCCGACAGCTATGTCTAGTGTCTACTTGGACAGACGATAGGTCTTTGGCCCTGCCCAGTAAATACCAAAGCCCCCTCACCCCCAATGTAGCCATGTACACAAGCTGCATTGAACGGGACAGGGTAGAAGTGCGGAACAACATAATGGGCACAATGGAAATGGCTTATGGCTATGTTAAGTTGTCATTTTGCTCAGAGCTGCCAAACACAAGCCACACTTAGTGGGCTCAGGCCATGGCCAATGGTCTTTGCCAGTGGACCTTTTGCCCCATAAGTGAGCAGTGTCTGTGGCTTGCAGATACGTCCAGTGCCACTATTAGTAGGGGATCGCCTCCCAGTGTGGCCAGTGGCTACAGCACAAGGCGGTGAAGAGCAGAGAGCAAGTTGACCTACAATGCCACTGCACTTGGCTAACAAAGTATCTTGCACTTGTCACTTCAGGGTAAGCAAGATAGCAGATAGAAAGTTAGCGCTCAATGAGTATAGTGGTGGTCAAATCACAGAAGGTGGTCCGGTACGTCAAGCGTTGCTTACCTCAATTGGTGGTTTGAAAGCAGCTGAATGTCTCAAAACAGGTTTGACGTTTTCTGTTCGGTTTACTCACTAACAGCAGCTCTATAGGCCTCTGGACCTAGAGAGAGCTGAAAGTCTACCAAGTGTACACACACAGTGCTGCAGGATATTCAACACTTGCTTGACTGAAGAAAGCATGCTAGGACACCTTCAGGCACAATGTCTCCCAACTGGATACTTAGGTGTCGTAGTCGCTGGTCCGCCGTGCAGGCAAGCTCGAATGTTCTTCCAGTGATACTGCTTATGTTTCCCAGTGACAGCAAGAGAAGGACCTTTACCCATCTTCTGATTAGATGTCTTCACCCATATGAAGGGGAATTTGAATACAACTCCACCAAACAATGAACAGAGTGGCAGGTTCTGACTCCATTTACAGAAACATCCTAATAGGTGATTGCAGGTTTAAGCCTTCTATTAGGATGCAATAGGTTGCATTTCCTAGAGAAGTGTCCACGATCTTGTGTAGCATTTCCCACAGACCACAGTTCACAGGTGAGCTGATGCTGGGGAAAAGAGGTAATCGTGCAGGGAGAAATGACAGTGCTGGGAAGGATCTTCTCTGAGCCAGAGTTCCCATGCTACCATAGGCCTGCATTTACTCTGCCTCCTTGAGATCAATGAGGCTCTGCCACCAATTATGTTCCCTTGACTAATCACCACCTGCAAGGCAGGCTCCAGGAAGTTGTTTTGGGTTCAGCACCTCTTTTAGAAACCATATTCTCCACATGCTGGTAAGGTGTGAAAGTTTCACTTAAAGATTACAAATGTTTTCCTGTGAGGGTCTGAAACCATATGCTATCGGTTCTGGAGCGGGAAAGTATTACTGATTTGGAAGTGTGGCGAAAGTGTGGCCAGCTGCCAAGGACCAGACTTTGCTTGCAACTTGTTCCCAGGAGTGTGCATTCTATTGCAACACCAGCCACTTTCAAAATCCTTCTGCCTGCGCCGAAGTGTTGCGAAAGAGTGGTCTGCTGTGGGACGACGGGTGTAAACCACATTTTTTTTTCTTGAGCAGAGTAACATTTTCTGTGTCTTGAGTCTGATGGCTAGCAGTAAGCCCTGATTGACTGTAATTGGCTGCATTCATTGATATGTATTGTTTTTGACGCTAATTATTGTAGAGGAGGAGCCAAGAACCCCTACTCTACCTACCCTGCCTACATTACCTGAGAAGTATGAAGCAAAGTATGTGACGCATACTACACCAATCAGAAGGCAAGAAGAAGAGCAATGACTCTGTGCAGTACCCATAAGAATACCTGTACCTAAGAGAATATGGGATGTGAAGAACCCATACCTACATTCAAGACAATTTGATGGCCATTTGAATGCGATTCCTGATGAAACAAAGAAACTGAATGATCAGGATGAATGGTGACATCATACGAAACTGAATTGACCCCATATAGAAGATAACTAGACCAGAGTGCAGCAGACGGTTTATGAAGAATGAAGAAGCACTAAGGATAAGGGACATCTTGGGATAAAGATGAAGAAACGTATGACATAAACATGATGCAGATGTGTAGTTAGTTTAAATGTGTACAGATGCAATGAAACACAAGCAGCAGAGCAATCATGAAGCTAGCCAAATGCTTATAGTAAGTAGGTCGCGGCTATCGCCAACATATACATATATACCTCATAGATACATATGGAGTGAATAAAGAATGAAGGTTCCACTACGTGTATAGCAGTCTTGAGCAACAAAGAAGGCCTCAATTCAGTGTCGCAGTTACAAAAGCAATTCAATTAAAACAGAATATATTTCAGCTAAGGAGTTGGATGAGCCAAAGAGCCAAGGTCTTAACAGAACTAGAATTGGCTGACATTAGATACAATTAATATGAAGAACAGAAGCTCCTGTTCAAGAAGGTCAAGTGAAAAAAAAAAGACGTCAGAGGACTATTGGAGAATAAAATCAAATACACGAAAAGGCTCAAATCGTGGTGTCCAGTCACATGATGGAAGAAAGTTGGATGCATGAGGAGATCACACCTACGCACGAAAGCTAGACAACACCCATCCTCCTTAAAAAATTCCATAGAAGAGTACATACTCAAGGCGAACTTCAAACACTAATTGACACTGAAACATTGAGGTGATGATGGAGTGTACTTTTAATTGGTGGGAATCTGGTATCAAGACAAGCTCACCCTCACCTGCTCATGTAGGTGGAAAGTTATTGACGGGGGCTAGTAGGCAACCAATTGTAGAGGACCATGTAGTTGGGGGTCCTATAGTTTGTGTAGCCAATGGGACGTTGTACATTTAGTGACATTCATAGTGGCCATTTTGAAGGGAGGGCTTAGTTGCCCCACCTGATATGAAGCATCCAATTATGTCTCTTCGTTACTCTATACCAGAGGTCGCCAAACAGTCGATCGCGGGCGACTAGTAGCTCGCCTGAGCCTTTTCAGTCGCCCGCGCTGAAGATACCAAAAAATAAACATTTTCCTAAATTATATAATTTAATGGTGTGTTTTCCGTGTTGAGGATCCGAACCCTGGTCGTCCCAATTGTGGGTGGAGAGCTTGCTGCTGTGCCACTTGGAGCTGCTTGCAAATCCCCTGACAGATGTCAGTATCGCGTTCTGCTTCTGCAGGCTGCCTGTAGTACCACAGTTGGCCTTGTGCGCCCCCACGACACTGTCTTGCTTAAGCAAGCTGCTCTTGTTTGCCAGAGATGTTGGAGGGTTGGGGCAGGATTATTATGACCATGCAATGAAATTATCACAGTAGCACTGTCGCTCTCCTGGAAATGTTCAAAATTATATTTTTTTAAATGATGCAATTTCTTTCATGTGGCTTCTTTCCGAATTCCACACTGTACATTTCCACTTTAAATCACTTCCATGACACAGGTACACCCACTTTTAGTACATTAAGCAATCCATAGACACGCTGCACAGTAGAAGCCTACCAGGGTAGCTCAGCAGGTTACAGACCAATGCTGAGATGTTATATATTCATAACTACAGGTTGTTAATCGTATGACTTTTTGCAATGCCTTATAGCAAAGTGCTATACAATGTGTTTGGCCAGGGTATGGGTTGGACTGGTTGCTTGCTTATATTCAGGGCTGAGGTGGGGATATTTCTGCCCATGTAGTGAAAATCAAAAGTTGGCACCCATGAACCCACAGTTTAATTTCCTAAAAACTGCTGTCAGCATTATAGAAGCATTTATTCTTGATTAACCAGTTTGACAAGCATATAACATCTTTATAAATATAACTTGTGCTAAAACACAGAGGGGCACACAAATAATGATAATGATGGGCCTCATTAAGAGGCTTGCGCTCCCGTAATGAAGGGTGCCGGTCCCGTACCGGCACCCTTATTTACGGTATGCGCAATTACGAGGTTCCCTTTGCGGGACCCTGTAAGGACGCCTGGTAAAACCAGGCGTCCTTAGCGGGACCCGCGAGGGGAAGAGGGAGCTAATAACGGGCCGTTTGTAATGTGCCTGTTATTACCTCCCTCACCATTCCCATTGAGCCCTACGGGGGCTCAAATGGGAATGGGGATGGGTCCCTGCAAGGAGGAATTACTGTGTCCTCCTATGTCGGAATGACCCGGTAAGTTCTCATTGCAGGAACCCGTTATTGGAGCCCGGTATGGTGGCAGCCATGGCGCTAATAGCACCATGGCTACCTCCATACTCGTAATGAGGCCCGATGTGTTATTTATATAGCGCCTTAATCCAAAGTGCTTTACAGAGCTCATATTTACATGCAATATCACCCAACCGCAATTAGTACTTATTTATCAACCTCAGAAGGATGAAAGGCTGAGTTGGCCTTGCCGGGATTCAAACCTGCGACCTGCAGATCACGCTCAGATCGCAGCAGCGAGTGCTCAACCCGCTGAGCTATTTTACTGGCAAATAATGGAGTATGTGTGGTGTCTGACAAAAAAAATTTCAAAGCAAACTCGTGAACGCAAGCAGCATTTTTCAATTTTGCAATTACTTTTGTTTTTTTTTAATGGAAGTGTGAAATGCACATTTGAAAAACAATAGTGTGCCTAGCATGTAGAAAGCCTTCATAAAACGCAAAGGTAAGGGCACAAAAATGACAGGATATTTGTGTGGTAGTCCAACAAATATCTGTCTTTTTGAGACAGCTACTAATAAATAATAATGATGCAACAAAGAGGTTTTTGAAGTTCTTAATATATTTGTGAAGGCATATGTTATTCCATCTGTTTATAGAGGGGAAACAATCGAGCCAAAAAAATTGGTAAAAATTCTGAGTTTTATAAATACCCCCACCCCGATATCGCCCGCTAGTAGCTCTCCACTGTTGGCCTCCACTACAAGTAGCTCTAGCTAACGTAAAGGTTGGAGACCCCTGCTCTATACAGATATAACACCTATGCGTATTTACTCACTTAGACCCAATCCCTCTTTCCAATAGGTTTTAGTAGTTTACCACAGAGAAAAGACGTTGGTAATGACGCAGGTCAGTACGTCAGCTATGACCATTTTAGGGTTTAAGAACCCAACTTTTTAATGAAATGATCGAGAGTTGAGTATTGAGAGATTGCTGATGTTCATTGTACTCCCTGCTTTAGTTACTTGCATTAAAACAGACAAACTTTGTGCCAAGCTATTTGTGTTGTCTGAATTATTGATGTTTGATTAAAATCTGCATCCCCATCCATCTCACAGGTATTGCTACTCATCTTAAAGGGCTGGGAGTCCCCAGTTCATTATACAAGTCCTATATACGCTTTGAGGAGTAGCACCTCAAACGTTAAAGTTATGGTGCATAGGAATCCTACAGTTCCCGGTGACTCCATACCAGGCGTAAACGAGCAGGTGGAATCTGCTATTGAAACCAAGCTGGTAGCTGTGCTTAACCTGGTACCGGAGGTACCTTTTGCCTGAGAATTCCAACTTAGTGGTGCCAATTGAGATGACAGACTGTCAAGCCCTTATTGATCACTCTACATTGGGGGACTCAATGATTTTCAACGAATCGTTCCTGCATACGTGTCAAGCACTGTATGATGAGGCATTACGGACAATAATTAGTAAGGAGCCTTTAAAAATGCAAGTTCAGGGCATGACAGGCTGTGTGAACGCTCCCTATGTGTAGTCGGGTGTTGAAAGAATAAATACTTTTAAACACCAAACGCCCCCTGTGGGTAAAGAAGATCCATTATAATTCTTTTCCCTCACCTACCAGGGGCATGCTTCCATTTCAGCCTTGCATTTAGTCTTACAATCATTGTTGAGGCTTTACGACAACATAAAGGACACTGTGCAGGCCAACATCGGACAGCTGGCAATCATACCTAATAAGCTAGATAAAGAGCCTAAATACAGTAAAGGAATCACTTTGAATACATCAACGGGTTCCCCTTGTGATCTGAATGACTCATTCAAGTGTAGCCAAAATGTGCCAATGGACTGACTTTTATTTTAGGAACACAGGGAGCATCCAATTTCTTCGTTGACTCGATTGAGTGCCTCGCAAGAATTGTTTTCGATGGCCGAATCACCATTAGAGGAGGGGATTCGTATGGCGCTTGAAATTCAAGAGTCTGCAAATAAAATCGATTGCTAGAGTGCCCTCCATAGACTAGAAATCATAAGATGGGACCCACAGGCAGCAAACAACCTAGAAAATCCAAGAATATGCCACAATCTAAACCACCAAGTAGATCCACTTCCATGAGATTTGTAAATTCACTTTTGTCGGTACAAGAAATAACTGACTTAAAGGAAGTTTACACAGTGAACTCGGGCAATGACAGAAGAATGTCCTTTGATGCAAACGAAAAAGAGGCCACGGTTGGAAGAATAAATGAGAGCATCTTAGTGGTGGCATCAGAGAGTATGGAGGAGGGTGAAGGCCTTCAAGGATTGGAGGAGTTTGAACTGAGACCCCAAAAGTAATGATCAAAGAAAACTTAGAAGAAACAAGTAACACAACTCAGTCAAGGCAATATTAAGTCTTTTGCGGGTAAACAACGGGAACCAATATTACAAAATATTTCTCAGGCATAAATAATTGTATTGCAAGCTGGGGCCGACCATTCAATTAGGGCAAGCCTTATTTCTAATAATGTTGTTGGAACTCAAAGAGAACCTAGCTATCAACTTGTAAACTTCTTCTATAGCACTAGATTCGAACAACCAAGTAACTGAAGCTCGGGCTGTAATATTGGGCCATCAATGCTAGAAAATGAAGGTAGAAGGAGTTTAATGAGTGATGGAGTATTCAACTGTCGATCAGGTATCTCCCTACTTGGCAGGTCCAACACTTATCCAGAGGTTTCCGTGGACACTAGTGCCATCGGCTTTGAAATTCTGAATCACTGAACGAGTCAGTTGCTTTTAATCAATCAGTACTACTGCAGATTGAATTCCTGCTTTAAGACCGATCAATTCTGGCAACATTGAATGGACTGATATCCCCGATAATGGTGTGGATCGGATTGTCGCCTATTTTGGATCTAAGGTCGTGGCACATTTACATGTGGATGATTTTATAGCCATGTGCCTTGACCTGCTATCATTTTCAACTCCACGGTCCCTAAAGTCCTTTTGGGATGTACCCATTATTGCTGAGAAAGCCTCACACCATCCTTTTTCGGAATCGCTGCACTCCAATAGTCTGCTACTATCTTTAGTGAAAGAAGATTGGTTATGGCTTATGAAAGCTTTAGTTGAAAAACTGGGTCTTCAAAAGGTGGATTCTGGTTTTTAGCCCACTTAACGTGTCAATAATTTCATGGAACTTCTGTGAGTTTGCTAATATTGGTAATCTTTTTAACAGAGCCAACGTTTTCGATATGGACTTTATGCTCTTTCAGGAAACTATGATGGTGGAGCCTTTTCAACTAGAAGGCTACAATGCATATTTTCGGAATGCAAAAGGTGCCTGTCGGGACGTCCCTATGGGGGCCCGGCTACGATAAGTAATCTCAAATTAGTAGCAGCATATGAAAATTCTATCCTAGCAATTAGTATTAAGACCCCTCAAAATGATGTATGTAAGGAACTGTTAATAATGAATGTTTACTTTAACCCACAAAAAACAGACTACATTTACACGAAAAGCTGGAACATATATTACGGTCATGGTATGATTATGGCCATTGGAATAATGTCTTAGTATTGGGTGTCTCTAATTGTAGATGTGTTGACTATGTGATGGGTAATAAGCTATTTTCTCCTAAGACTAATGTGAAGGGTAAATCGCCTATTATTAATGCTTTGCGTTGGTCTCAATTTATGGATTTTGGGGGCTTCATCTTTGTCTTTTTGGTGGAAAATAGCACTTTAGACAACATAGTGAATTGGCGACGAGGAGCTTCAATTTCCTGGAGTTATCACATGTGTGCTTCGGTATCCAGGTTTAGGGGAAAAGGAGGAAAAGGGAGGAAATAAAAGAAAGGAAGTGAAGTGATTGAAAAAGAAAGCAAGGGAGTGGGAAAAGAGAAAAATGAAAAAAAGAAGGGGAAGTAGATATGAACAGAGGAATGAATGGTGAGATGGAAAGGGGATGCGAGGGATAATGGGAGCAAGAAATACAAATTAAAATAAATGAGGAGAGGGGAAATTGAAAAACTGATGGAATGGAGGCGGGCAGAGAGTAAGCGAATGGGAAAGAGAAACATGATGAAAAAGGAGGGTGAATAGGTATGAAAAAGTGAATTATGGTGGGAAGGAAAAGGAAGAGAGCGATAATGAGAGCGAGAGAGAACAATCAAAATGAATGAGGAGAGAGAAAACAAATGACTGGTGGAAGCGGGTGCGTAGGAGGAAAGGAAAGTGGGGGGTGAAAGGGGAAAAAGAGAGGTGGAAAGAGAAGGGAGAAAGCAAATAGAACGGAGGAAGTAGAGATGTGGGGGGAAAACTGTTTATATTGTAAGACCATGCTGCCGCCTAAATGATTATGGATGCCACAGCATGTCTGCTTTTTGGTGACATGATTAGGGAACACAGAACATCTTTGCACCCCGAATAATATACATCTGCCTGCCAATGGCCAATCTCCTATAAAGTTGCTGCAGAAAGGCCAGGTGTTGGACACAGTGACAAGGAGACACGTGGTCATGACAGGGCACCAATAGCAACCAAAATGAGACTCTGAAATATCTGCCTAGCTGGAGCAACACAAACAGGGAGCGCGCTCTGCTGGCCTCGCATGTATCATGTCCGAAGACATCTGCAGTGAACTAGTGCATGTGCGCGCCTAGCAAATACAGACACTTTGGGCCCGATATGGGATTTTTAGCGCTGATTCATGTGACAAAGTCAGTGCAAAGCCACTTTGCACTGCAAAAATACACTTTGCACTGCTCCATGAATCAGGGTGTTTGTTGGCAGTGCAAAGTCACCATGCTAAAAATTCCGTGAATCCAGCCCTTGGTCATTGATAAGGCCTTTGCACATGCTCTCGGGAAAGGTATATTTTGGCCGCCGCAGCAGTGGAGCGTGCACTTTGTTAGCGTCACTGAGGCCAGAGGCTTGGATCACAACTCTCCAAACCTGTATCAATTGAGCTGTAAAAGGCAGCACATTGATTTGAAATGTCTCTGTATTAAATAAACGCCAATATCTGTGACAAACTAATCCCACTCAAAGAAGACCGAACACGAAGAGGTATGTCCTCAGGGACGTCATTTAGGGGTCGCCAGAGGTCGCAACTGCGACCTCTGTGGTCTCCCTTGCAACCTCTGTGTTCTCCCTTGCGACCTCTAAAATGTGGCTCTTTTAGTTCTGGAATGGCTGGCTTTCTTGTTCAGGCCCCTTAAAAAAAAGAAGAAAAATAAGAACAGGAGTGCCCCGAGTCTAACACTTTCAGCACTGATCCTAAATAAGAAAGAATAGGAATACCACATAATGTGTCTTTCTGGAATTCTATACAATAATACTAGATCCATTAAAGGTTTATTTCAAGCACATTTCATGGGGTGAGTCACTGATTTAGTCCGTTCTTAAACGCCTCAACTCAGCCTTCTGAGGTCGATAAATGAGTACCAACACAGGTTGGGTGATATTGGGTGTATATTTTTTCTATGTAAAGCACTTAAGCGTAAGTGCTATATAATAACACATCATTATCATTTGGTCATGGACGTCTGCTCGCATTCACAGTAATTTGATAATATGGGCCTATACACACTGATCTTAACGATAAATATGGCGATCCATTCTTGTATGAAATGTACATCACATTATTAATGTTCCCTCTAATTATTTTTCTCCATGTGCGGAACCGGTTGGCTGTTGTGCACACATTATTTTCCATGTGCGCAACTGACTAATGAGGTAAGTCACTTTGTGAACTACCGTTGCAGAAGACAGTTTGGAAAGGAATTTCTTCTTCCCAGCCACTGCAGTTCTTTAAAATATCTACACTTTTTCTAAACACGTAGGCTAAAATAAAATGCATATGTGATTATACAGAAAACTCATCAACCAGTCCAAGACTTCAATATCGGCCACAGTACCTTGCAAACATACTTCTGCGCAGAGAGAAATGTCTGCTTCATTAGGAGTTTGGCAGTAAGTGGTAAAGTTGGTGGTAACTCCATTACTGCCAACTTTAACACTAGGCAAATTATGATTTCGGGCCTGGGATGGAAGATTTGCCTCCTGGAGGTAAATCCTCCAACTGAACGCTGAAATCGTCGGAATTTCCACTGCAGTAATTCTGCAAAAAAGCCACATTGAATGCAATGGACTCAATACGGACTCAGTATCAATGGGGAATTACAATGCCACCACCACTTGTAATCAGGCGGAATTTCCTCTTGACCAAGTGGCGGTAAAAGTAATTTGTTTGGGCTGTATTCTGGTGGATTTACGCCAGGATACAGCCCCAAGTCTTAATGAGGCCTTTATGCCACTGGAAAATCTCTCATTTGTATTGCAAAACACAAAAATCTCTTAGTTGTGTTCCCAGATATCTTGTGCAAACAATATTTATTCTTAAAGAAATGTTTCTTTGTATTCTGATTTTTCAAAAAAAGGGAATTTTATTCTCGATGCGATAATCTCGTGGTGGCCCAAACGTGTTTCGACCCAAGGAGTCTTTATCAAGGCTGGTGAGTTATTGTTCATTGACCGTTGGGTAGGTTGGCTATTGGTGGTGGGTTGGGGTAGGTGGGTTCCACTCCTTCAATAGGCTGGCTTGTCAGACTGTTACTGCTGCAAACGACATCCCTGGCTTTTGTGGCCCTCAAATATCTCTTGACATAACTGATGTGGCTGTCAAGAAACTCAGACAGAATACATTTGCCGATGGATTAATGGCAATTAAATGCAATGTGTCAAAAACATGCTCAAAGGAGTTCAAGTGCCGCTTTATTGAAGTAATTCAAGGGCGAGGAGAACATACTTCTAATAATTTGTGTAAATATGATAATTGCATCAGAATAACTGCACCTTAGAATATAATGATCGAAAATTCCTCTGCCTCTCCTTACTAGCTACACTACGTTCTCCTGTGGGTAGTAATAACACCAGCCTTAGAGCTAAGAGACATTTGCACCATGCATTTTTACTCCCTAAAAAGGGAAAATGTGCTTAACAAAAATGAGAAACAATGAACATATTATTGCTTCAACCCACAAAACTCCACTGATATGTTTTCGAATTAGTGACCAGTAGAGCAGTGGCATAGGAAGGAAGGAACTCTAATAATATTAATGCCCTATCTCAAAAGGAATTTTATGGGGAAAGAACATCTTTTAATAAGCAGCAAATATCCCTATTGGCAATGCTAATAACCTTTTTACTCCCTGAAAAATCTTTTGTCTCCAAGTAGGGAGCAAAATCTGATTAAAGCCCTGCTTGTACCCCTGACATAGCGAGTGAAATGACAGGGCACATAATAAAGTGTATCGTTTTGCCCACCCTTCCACACCACAGCCTAGATAAAATTAAACAAGAGACTTGCAGAGGTTTATTATGGAGCCCTGTTGAAGAAAATCACACATATATGCCTTTTAAGTTAATTGCATCAATTCATCAAATGATTTAGTGCCTTCTTCTGTAACTATGCATCCCTCTTCTGAAATTATTTGTGAGCAGTTAAATAAGATGCAGGGAGATGCTAGAGACTGTACACACAGAACACATGGTTATATTGAAAAGCCCTAAATAGTTGAGCATAGAAAGAAAAAGAAGGTGCAGTTGTCTGATGGGTACTAGAATTTCCTATCCTTTAGCAAACACGCAACTCATTTCCTTCAGTGAACTGCCGTAACGTCTGACTTGGTCTTTGAAATGTGTTGGTTTGTTCATTACCCGCAAGGAGTGATGCTTCCACCCCTACCTTTACCCGGTCCCTGTGCTAGCCTCCAACGCTAGTTAATAGAGCACTGTAAAAAGTGAGAGATTGTAGAAGTAAACACTCACTAGGATATTAGCAGACCCACAATACTTTGCAAAAAAAGGCAATTTAAATGCCTCAACATATGATGTGCATTTTCAGAATGCCATGACTCTGCATATACACAATTCTTTTGCAGTGCAAACACAAATGATGCAACATTCCCCCCGCCCCCTATATCATTGTGTAGGATTACACAAGTGCTCAGTGAAACAGTTTTTGTATAGAAGCAAGTTACCATATAATGTGTGAAGGTCTATGCCCAACAGAACTCTGAACACATGCAAACGATGCAGATTGTGTGAAAAGCATTCTGTCTGAATATCTGGTGCCCTGATACTATGGACGGGTAATCCCAGGCATAGTCCATACCCATCCTCTCTTGTAGGCTAAGTAAATGATGTTTCAATGTTGCTCTCTACTTATAGGGTAATGTTAGTAATGCTAAAAGTAGGAGATGATGAGCATAACATTTGTCTTTTCAAATTCTTTAGAGGGCAAATTAATATTTGAGTTTTATAATGCGTTAAATTATTAGGGGGCCGCTTCAAAGCACTTGCGTGACATATGTACAAAGAGGAAGTATGGGATTTGATTACACATCCAAGTTGCCTGCTAACGTACAGTCAGGATCCGATATTTGAGCAGGTTGTTCGAGTGTATAGTGTGGTGGAAGCTTTTGGTAAGGCACAATCAGTAACAGAAATTCTGGCGCGTGAATGTTATTCATGTTACAACAAACATAAAACAAGTGCATCTAGATACACGTCTGCTAACCTTTCGCAGAGCCAAGAGAGGAAGAGTCAAGGTTGTCGGGTAGTATCTTAATGTACTGTGGCGCAGAAGTTAATCATAAGGTAAAAGTGTGGTAGAGGCAGGTTTAGGAGTCATGGGTGGGGAGGGAACATTTTTGGTTAATGTGTGCAGGCATATCTTGGTTAGATTCTTCTGTTCGTGGAGCCTGTTTTGCATATTAGTTTCTAACCTCTTGTGTTGTATTTTGCTGTTAGGGATTTTAGGTACACAGTAGTGTAATGCAAATTAGCAGAATATCCAGACTAGTTGCTTATTTTAAGAAAAAGAACATTTCATGTAATTGTTGCATCTTGTGCTTCATTAAATCTTTTTGAATAGGTGAGAATTGTCTGTGTGCGCTGCCAAATATCTTCTGAGCGGCACCCAGAAGGAAGCTGGCCAAGCGCACATGCCCACAGCTTAGAGGGAACATTGCACATTATAGTGATATCCCAACTATATTTTTCATAGTGTACAATGCTATGTGATGCCACTTCCTGTTTTGTCAACGGGTGAAAGGTCGTGTTCCATCGCTTCCCGCGATATCACTTTGTGGTCGGGTCAAATGACATCACTTCCTGTGATGTCATAAGGGGGGTCAAGGGTTGTGTGATGCCACTTCCGCTACCCCTGGCATTTTGGTGAAATGATGTCCCTATATGTCCTTCCGCAATTTCCAGTTACAAACCCCCCTACTCTGGTGGCACATTTGATAGAGTTGGTGCCACGCTCCTCTGGATCTGACTCCTATCAATCATCTCGAGGTCCAGCAGAAAATAACATTGCAAGCTGGTTATCTCTCAAGGCACAAGTGCCCAAACCTGTGGCCAACATGTGTCCGCATCTATCAACACTTCAAGCTAAGACATTGATCTTTAGGTTGCGAATGTTGCCAACCCGTGTCATCTCTGGACCTCAGTTTCCACACTGACTGAAATCTGGAACATTTTGTGCCCCCAAGTATTTTTAGACTCACACCGGAGAACTGGAATGAACGCACGCAATAATGTGCGCCCAGGTGCATGCGACAGAGACAAGCTACTCAAGAAGTCTAATAGAAAGACGAGTACATGTCCAGTGGAAGAAACACGACCGAGCTCAATGACGCACAGACCCACCCTCTGGCATAGAATATGCATGAGTGAAATGTAAAAAGCAGATACTACCATCTTACCAACTTCTGAAAGCTAATCGAGATCTGGACCCGCCATTGCTAAGTAGAGGTGCCGCGTGGAAAGGGAAGCCCACTAAGGGAAGCCCACTAAGACTTGATACAGGGGAGGGGACTCCTAGAGAGACTTCCCTACGAGGCAAATCCTTCTTCTAAAGTCCACGGAAATCCAAAAGAAGGATCAAATCAAAACTGCCAATTGCGAGACAACATTAAGCTCCCGATGATTGTAGGGCACTTAGAAAGGCCCGGAACAAGAAACATGTCATGTAGAGAAATAAGGCGGATGATTTTTCAACTCCCTAACTGGTGTAGCTTTATTTAAAAAGAATGGGATATTAGACATTACATTGATATTTGTCTGTGTTATACATTATATAATTTTGACTCACAGGTTGGCTGTGTCATGCACTTTTAGTACCGCTGAAGTACATTGTTTAGATTGAGTATATACTTGTGTACTTTTTCATATTGATGTTTTTTAAAACCAAAATATATATATTAAAATCGCAAACTTTTTTTTAATTTAGAGTTCCAATCCATCCTTGCGTATGAAGCAATGGTAATACTCAAACCTGGTATGTTGGTAGCCCAAGTATTAAGCGCAATGTAAAACCTGATTGTGCAGGAATCCCGCGACCCTATGCTGCTCCTGGGGTCTTTGCTGCCCTCTGCCATGTTCCACCTTCCTTTGGCTATGCACCTCTAGAGCGCAGCACGTGAAAAGCCCAAATCTTCCATGTTGACATGATACCCTTGGGAGGGGAGCATACTTGTCTGAATGCGTGTCAGCGACATGCGTTATTGATAGGTGAAGCTTATTCCAAATCCAGGAAAGGATCGGGCTTGGTAGTGCATGCCATAATGACACCAAGAGCAAAGTTCTAGCCGGAAAAGACGAAGCCAGACCTTCTCCCCTTTAAATGGCCATCATCATTGGGAGGCCCACCAAGACCAGTAACCACAGTGAGGAACCTTAGTTTCATATGAACTTACAGATCCCTGGGCAACACAAATTACAAATGTAACTCATGTAATGAATACCTCATAAGAATGCCATTAAATAAGAAAGCGGATTCCTCAAAATGCTGTAGGGCAAGAAAATGACATTCGTGATAGCCCTGATCACAAAATTGACTTCCCAGATTAGTGCTTAGTCTTAAAATATCCAGCCGTGCTTTGCTGGCGGCTCCAGAACCCCTTCCAGGGCTCCAAAAAGAACAGACAATTGCCCTCCAGAGGCTGTGCATAAATCAGAGCATGTTGGGCATGTGGTCCTAAACACTCAAACAAATTGATAAATAAACCTATATGCGACTGGAGGATAGCACATGGGCAACACGTTGGTCTTGGGAGCAAGGCCACGCAGAGCAACAGGGGTTTGAATCCCGGATCCACGCTTAGAAACCGAACTTGGGTATGGTATTAGGTTGCGTTATAGAACAAAACAATTAAATAATTAAATAAATGGACTTTTACCTTGGGTGATTGGTGAGGATATTGCTTAATTCCTTAAGCAGAATTTTCAATACTGACCATTGTTATAATGATAACAATATTTTAAAATCCTTTTTTCAAAACCAGCGAGCATGCAGCATTTGTAGAGATTGCAGTCTGCGGGCATCGATGGTGTACCGTGGCATGCATGGACGTGGTTATTTAAATGGCGCACACTGTTATGGAAAAGGTTGACATGGCAAGAGGGCTGGAAATGTTACTTCAATGAGTTCTAAGATGTGAAGATTCTTTACAAACATTAAAACATGAGTGTGCACTCTGGATTTGGAATCCATATACATCATTGGGGGCGTGGGTCCAGCCCCCTAAACGTTTCCGGCACCACTTGAGCAATGAAGTGCCTCAGGGAATGATGTAATTCATAACACATTTTCCCTACTCCATGCGCTCTGCTCCTCGTGCGGCTCCCCATTCACCCCATGCATTTCCTATGAGACCCCATGCCCTAGGACAACAGTAAGAGTGATTAAAAATAGCAAAGAAAACAGCCATCAAATGTAAAATAGAGAGTGAGAAACAGCCCAAATGAGCACATGTGGAAACGTATTCTGTTTTTAGAATTGCAAGCTACTTAGGGTCATCGAGATGAGCTCGCAAAGCCAATTCTTGAAGTTGAAGGTCAAATCCCAGTGGGGACAGCAGGCTGACATCGCTTTTATGGTGGTTGGGCCTCCCCTGATTCGCTTTCACCCTAGGACTGTGAAGTCAGTGATTGACTCCCTGCTTGGAGAATGGTGGTCCTGCCAAAGATACCAGAAGACCTCCTTTATGCCAACTCAAACAGCGTGGGATGAGGCTTTAAAATAGACTCACTGTTCCTGAAGAACTAGAAATACATAGATGCCGCTCTCACTTTTTTGGTCACGGTCTCACGGTCTCACGGTCACACGCACACGCACACACACACACACACACACACACACACACTCTCTCTCTCTCTCTCTCTCTCTCTCTCTCTCTCTCTCTCTCCTTATCTTTTCCTCTTTCCCATAAACACACTGGGCCTCATTCTGGCCCTGCCAGTCCAGAAACAAGGGTGCCGGTAAGCTTCCCGGCACCTTTGTTTACGGCCCAGCATATTGCATGTCTGCCTGCCGTAGCCGCCGAGCCCGACAGGTCTAACCCTGCCGGGCACAGCGGCCATGGTAGACAGACCCGTCATGGATGCACCGGCACCGTTAACAACAGTCCCGTTGCTTCCGTGTCGCCATTCCCATAGAGTCCTTTTGGACTCTATGGGAATGGGGAACAACATTTTACCGGTGCCTGACTTTCCGGGCTGCCGGGATTGTAATCTCCCGGTGGCACCGTGAAGTCAGGTGCCGGTAAATATTTACGAGTCCGGCGGCAACCCGCCGGTAGCACCGGCACGGACCCTTAATGAGGCCCACTGTCTCCTTTTCTCTATCTTTATTGCTTTCTGACTTTTTTCTCACCTCTAACACCGTCTATAGATTCCACTCTGACATGTTCTCTCTCTGTGTCTCTCTATCTCCCTCTGTAGAATAAGGCATGTGAACCAAGTCACACCAGCCTCAGTGCCACCTGCTAGCCATCACCGGGAGTTCATTTCCAGTTCCGAACCACATGAGCAAAGCATTGCGGGCATACACATTAGCCCAAATGCATGCCCATACCTCCAGAAAATTGTCTTTGTCTCACAGGGCAGTTCTATTTTATACATAGTCTTGTGGTTGGAGCATGTGTGTGCGTTTCTGGCTCTTGTGTTTTCTTCTGTCTGCCCAAGTCTCACCTTCTCTCCCTTTCTCCTTCCTACCTCGATCTTGCTTATCTCATTATATCGCTGCCTCGCTCAGTTTGTCGCTGCCCTTTTCCCTTTCTCCCTTTCTGTTTTGACTGTCTGACTCAGTCCCTCTCTCCCCCTTTCTGTTTTTATGCCTGTCTGTCTCTGTCCAGATTCCTATGTGCCTTTTTTTCCTCTTTCCTCTGCCATCACCCCTTGGCAGTAGTCGTTATATAAATACGATTTTATTTTTAAACTGGAAAACTGCGATTTCACCGAGGCCTGTCAATAGAACCGTCTGTGACCCACTCTGCTCATGTAAACCTTTTGCCAAATCCTGTTACCCTGGCCTAAGCCATGTAAAGTGCCCTGATTTCAATCCATCGATTACCTACGAAGAGAAATACTTGTAAATTATGTAAGTAACATAGTTAATCTTTGTAAAGCAGCATCACACAGGACTTTTGATGTTGTCTTTTTGCACAAATTCCAAACATACAACCATTGTGGGCCTCTCGGTGGCCATCGGAACTTGCTTACAGGGTTGAATAACTCAGGTCCCTGTTGGGCTAGAGTTCACGTTGGCTTATTCTTCATTGCGGAGGGCCATTGCCGTCCCTAGACATTGGGCCTCCTTACGACTCTGCTGGTAGCCGTGCACTTATTAAGGGCACAGCTGCCGCCGGTAATGATTTTTTACCGGGTCCAAGAAAAGGGCAATAACCGCGTAATGCCGACCTTGGCAGACCCAGTAATTGCCCTTTTCTTGGACCCGGTAAAAATCAATCCCCATTCCCATTTGAGCCCCATAGGGCTGTTAGGAAAGATTTCGTAATTGTAGGGAATTTTCCTTCCATGTGGCAACCCCTAAACTTTTTGCTATTGTTTTTAACCTTGTTGTTGACTTTGCCAGAGAAGTACAGCCTTCTGCCGCACTTCTCTGGGCTTTCGCTCCTTTCTTATGGGGAAACTGACATGCCCTTAAGACAGTCAGTACCGGGGAACGCTGTTTCCCGTAGTTTCTTTTATCATGTTGCGGCTTTAGTGCAACATGACACAAGAGGGCACTGTAAGCAAAGTTACCGCTCTCTTGGGTCTCTAGCCTTCTACAGACCCTAGATACTCTTTTAGGATGGTATTTGATCGGTGCAAGTCATTCAGGGACTCGAATGGTGGCAGCGATCGTTTTGTTTATTTTGAGCTCCTTTTGGCGTTCTGAGCACGTTTTTCGCACTGAACCCAAAATGGTGGCCTGGCTCCCAAAATGGCCAGACCACGAGGCTCCTTTGTCTTGTCCACTGACCGTCTTGCTCCCTTCACCTTCCCCAGGTCGAGAGACCCGGGGCCTTCCTTATTTGGGCATGTAGTTTCCCGCGAAACGTGGTTGCTTTCGCGGGCTTCTACATGTCGTTTGTGTGCCTCCAGGGTGTGGGCTGGGATGTCTGGTCCCAATACACATCCTGGGTGCCAGAGAGTCTGGGGTGGTGTGAATGCCTGGGACCACCGTGGTCCGTGATTGGTCCACGTATGGTATGTGTGTTGGTGAGCGGATCTCCCATTGGCTCCCCTCCGTTTTGGCGCGAAGGGAACCGTGGATAAGAGGGAGCTGGAAACACCACTGCCATGTCGATCTCCTGAGTTCTCACGAACGAAGGAATACAGGAGCCAAGTATCCTGCAACCAAGAGGCTGGACCGAGGAATCGCTGGTGACCCGCTGAAGGAATCCTCCTTTGCACTGCTGTCGTCCTGTGAAACCCTTTCCTCCTTGGATCGAACCAGAAGGCCTGTACTGGTGCTTCGACCTTTGGAATAGCAGGAACAGCTATTCCCGGCGACTTCATCATCTCCTGCCAAGTAAGCCTTCGGAAGTGTCTCTGGGCCATCCAGTTGACTGACCAGCTTACAAGGGAGTCCTGCTCTGTAACTGCCGCCAGGTTGTGTTGTATTTCGAGTCCTTGTCACTCTCCCACGCTTCGTACACTTGGCATTCCCAAGTCTGAAGGGAGGAGTGTACATTTGGCTTGAATACACACGGCCGCTCCGTTGTCCTGCTGCGGCAACAAACTGTGCTGGTTTCGTCGATTGGGACGTCTTTTTGCTCTACACGACTACGAGGCGTTCCCTGCTCTTCTGAACCTGCCAGCTGCTGAAACTAACGTGGAGAAGCCTGGGTCTGCTTGCTTCGGGGACCGGTGAGTAGTTTAGCTAGGATCTGGTCGCCCTCCTGCAGTATCCCATTGCTTTTCCCTGCTGTGTAAAAACAGCACCCTTTTGGCCGTACTCGCGCTCTGCTTCTGCCCGCTGTGGAGGCTGCGCTTGAGTTGCGGAACCTGTTCTCCTGCTGTGCACTAACCCGAACTGCCTGACCTCCTCCGAAGAGCTTCCCCTTTTGCCCGTTGGCACCGGCGTGGCAGGTACTTTGAGCACAAGGCTCCACTCTTCGCAGGGCTCGGACTTCCATCTAGTTAGGTGCCTCTGAAGGCGAACTGAGTCTAAAGCGTTATCGCACTGCCTGTTTTCCTTTCCTTTCAGGTGGACTACATATTTCGTGCTTTAAACGCTTGCGACTGTGTATTTGTATATATATTGTGTTGATATGGTATGTGTTGGTTTAATATTGTGATATTGTGATTTTCTCGCTACGGTCATTGTTTTAAAGGCCTTAAAATAAATGTGTATCTATTTTTGATATAACAACTGTTTGGAGTAGTTTGTAAGCGCTCTTGCTTTGTGTGCTCATTGCGGGCTTTCAGTCACCCTCACCCCTCTTGAGACCTAGTCTTGACCGCCGCGATCGCTACCTTGATTGGTCTGGCTTGTCCAGAGGTTACCCTGTTCCAAGTAATTAGGTTGGCCTTCTGAACTCCTGCGCCACCAGGACAGAGTTCAGAAATCCGTCTTAACAAGGGCTCAATGGGAATGGGTTGGATGCTAACAACGGGCCTGTTAATGACAGGTCCGTTGTTAGCATCCTGGCCTGCTAGCAGGTCGCGCTCTCGACGTCTGGTCAGACCAGACGTGAAAAGCGGGACCCGCAAGCAGGCCTCGTAATAGTGCATCCCGTAATCAACGGTGCCGGTCCTGTTCCGGCACCGTTCATTACGGGAGCGCCAGGGTCCTAGTGAGGCTCATTGACTCTATGAGACAAGTCATACATTTTAGACACTGGGCCTCATTATAACCCTGGCACTCCCGTAATGAAGGGGAATGGTACGGGACCGGCCCCCTTCAATTCGGGAGAGCCGATTACGAGGTTCACTTTGCGGGACCCGGATCAGATGTCTGGTAAAACCAGACGTCTTTTCCGGGTCCCGCGAGGGGAAGAGGGAGGTAATAACAGGCCACTTGTGATGTGCCCGTCATTACCTCCCTCCCAATTCCCATTGAGCCCTATGGGGGCTCAAATGAGAATGGGGAATGGTTCCTGCAAGGAGGAATTACCGGGTCCTCCTATGTCGGACAGACCCAGTAAGTCCCCATTGCAGGAACCCGGTAATGGAGCCCAGTTTGGAGGCAGCCATGGTGCTAATAGTCAAGGAGATAGTGGCTTGGACTAACATAAGACTCCTTGGGCCTCATTACAACCCTGGCGGTAGTCGTGCCTGTCACACAGGCACGGCTGCCGCCCGAGTTGTATTTTTTCCAGCCCCTGGCAATGGGGACGTACAGGGCCATTCTGACCTTGGCGGACCCTGTCTGTCCCCATTGCCAGGGGCCAGAATCCATTACTCCCCATTCCCATTGAGCCCCACAGGGCTCAATGGGAATGGGGAGGTTGGATGCACTGGCAGTGCATCCGACATGCTGTGCTCGCGGGTGCCGCTCTGCCCGCCAGGTCCGACCTGGTGGGCAGAAAGGCACATGCGACCACAACTCGTAGTTTGCTGGTCCGTGAACTACGGTACCGGCAAGCTTACCGGTACCGTAGTTCCCGGACCGCCAAGCTTGTAATGAGGCCCCTTGTCTTGCTCTCGTAGGAAGTTTGTGACTTTTGTAATGTGTACTGGGCATGGTTCACAGGGAGTTCTGCCCCGCTCTCCTACTTTCCTGAATATAACCTCTTCACTTCCTGGGTCGCGTGCCAAAAAGGAAATTGAAATTTCAACAGGATATGAAACAAAAGCAAAAGTATGTGAGTTTCCCCAGGTAGTATTTTTCTGTTCCTGCTCCTATTTATACCCAGTGCTGGAAATCGAAATTGTCAACTGAGGTAGGGAGTGGGGGTACTGAGGGTGTTGGGGAGGGGCAGGCATCGGGGAGTTGGCGAACGCAGAGCATCCCCCATAAATAAACATTTCCATTTCAGGAGATAAATAACTTATTAACACCTGGATAATAACCCGAGAGAGGAGCTCCTGTGATGCTGCACCTATAAGGATTGCTGAAATATTTTCTCAGCGTTCACTCCTAGCAGAGATAGTCACATGCATCTTAACAAAACGTTCAAGAGGTCTAATGGCGAAATCTCTCCACTTTCATCCTGAGACTCTACGTTCGAAACCCGACTTTGGCAAAAGCAAGTTAAAACCCTTGCAGGGCATACATGACCAGGTGATCCTGGAATATCTGTCCCAATGACCAGCGCTGTTTATACCTTTTAGCTCTGTACATGCTTGTTTTATGTGTTTTCTCTTTGCGTTCTCTCTCTCCTTGCCCCTGTGTGGTTGTTCTCGGGTTTCATTTTCTCCTAGGTTCCCCATGGCTGCCCTCTGCCTCGCCCCCTGTGTTCCTCTAGCGTCCGTTGACTGGAATGTTCCAGTTGCCGAGGGGGTCACTTGACATGCCTCCCGCCTGCTGAACGTGTCGCATTAGCAGAACTCCTGCTTCTCTGCACAAGGTCGAGAAGCTCTGGCTACCGGCTTCGAGATCCTTCGGCCCTGTGACTCACGGATCCTGTTCAATAACTGCAAAAGAATGGGCAACTATTTGCAGTCGCTGTGCCACACTGGAGGCCGAGAAGCACGGAGGCAGCAGATGGGGAGATTCACTGAACGTGGGTCGGGGAGTGCTGAGCCCGATGCACCAGAACATTAAGCCAACACATGGGGTGGAGCCCCGTGGACATTGCAGCAGTTCCGCCAGCGTGGCCTTGCAGGGTCACGTGGCCATGAGACTGTTCTGTCTCGTGGCTGCTCTGCCTTGAAGCCTGGGCATAGATTTAATGAATGCTCGCATATGGAAAAGCCCCCATTTGTGTACCTCACTCAGCTGGAGGACATTTTACAAAGTTTAAAATATGGGATGTACATGCCTTCTTTCCTATCTGCGCTTAGCGTTAGCTGCGTGCCTCACTTGTGAACTCTTCAGACTTTCCCCTAATTACTACAAGTTCAGCCCCATGGCATTTAGGAAGCACAAAAGAAGGAGTGCTCCAACATAATTGGAGAAAGATTGGATTTTTACAGGTCTTGTCCAATCACATGTGGGGGGTTGATTGTTATAAAATATATGGGAGTGTTTTAACTGTGGCAAAAATGTATGTAATGTATCAACTTATGTGGTTCAGAGGGACTCGGGTTAGTTTCACTCTACAGCGTCACCTAGCTCCTCCCAGACGATTGTACAATAAACTTGCTTTACGTACAAAACGTGCATTCGCTTCTTAAGTGGTGGACCCGCTTTGGGTTAAGGTGATTAGGGGCCCATCCCTACACTTGTGAACACGGGCAGGGTCAATGCGACAATAATGCCATTGCAGGTGATGGCCTCAGGAACCACTAATAGAGGAGCACGAGGAGACCCAATTTTTTCCCTAAATGCATGAAATCTGCCCCATTGTAAGGTAGTCCTTTTTTAATTTAATTTTAATCACTTCTAAGGCTCCACTTTTTGCAGTTAAGTCATAGCAAGATTAAATAATTTGCTCATGATCACACACTTTGGTTAAGCAGTGAATCAGAATTTTAACCACTCTGCAATTTAGGCACTTGACTGCATATTTTCTGAGCGCTCCTTGGTTCATATATTTAAGTTGTGGCTTTCAAAGACTACAGCAATATGGTCTTATAGTGTTTACTTGAAAAATAAACAAATACCATAGTAAATCAACCTGACAACATGTGAATTTTATTTATTTATTTATGTATTTATTGCATTTGTTCATACGCCCAAACCCATAGGTATCATGGTGTAGGTCACAAGGTTACTGTAAAGCTTACTGGTTACATGGGAAGTAAAGACAGGTGAGAATATCAATATTGACAACATTGCAGCGCAAGTACATAATGAAAGGAAGAAAATGGGCTAACCATAGTTACGCTAAAGTGATGAGCAGGGCACTTATAAATGTATTTGAGAGGTGAGCTGCAAGTGATTTCAATCCAGCACACACCCAAGTCAAGCCCAGCATGTAGTGCACAACTGAAACCCTTATTTATTTGTATCTATAAGTTCAATATTCTGAACGATATACCACTCATATCACACCCTTCTCTGCGACTCCCCCCACCCCCCGGTCACACTAAACCAGGAATCAGGCTGGTTTGCAAAGGTAAATATTTATTTGTGTATTGAAGATTTAATCACAGTATATTTTAATAGGTAAACAACAATCACCAAAGGGGTGACAGAACACAGAATAATATCTTTTAATACACTAAGAATCAAGTAATGAGCACCAAAAACATATGCAGCACAGAAAAGAATACTTTTGTGTTGGTGTGGACAGATGGCACTATGGTTAGAGGTTCCCCTTGCAACACCCTTCAACCCCCAATAGGCAATGTAAAGAGATGGGAGGAGAGAGCAGGTATTCAGGAATAGCACAATGCAAACAGAATATCAGTCCCACCTGCCCCCTTCAAACACAAGAGAAAAACGGAATTGACTTTTTAGCTGTCAGAATGGCTATAAAATTGTCTTTAGAATTGACTGAGCAAACACACCAAATGTGGACAAAAGTACATACATTGTTATAAATTCCTATGGTAGCCCCTTTGAACAGTTGCACACAGTCACAAACAATGATTTAGTCCAAAGAAAGCATTTGAAATCTCAAAGTCCAAGTAAGGAACACTTTAAAGCTATTTCACACGTGTAAAATCACGGCAAACTTTTCCTTGCGCCATTTTTGCTATAACGGGAGAATCGCACTGTTTTACAATGCAGATTTGGGTTCTATGGATAGCTATGGATGTATGGTACAAGTAGGATTTCGTTTCTATCATAAAATGAAAATGAAAGATGGTTTTGATTCCACTAGATTATGACTATGAAAAAGAGAATGTCACATGTGAATTTCCACAGTTACGTGGCCAGCGTAACCCTTCACGTGTGATACTCTAGTTTCCATTCTGGGATTTACTTTTCTTACTCAATATCACTAATGACTTATGATTTTATAAAACAAATGAGAAAAATCAGCGCAGGAAAGGTTCTGACAAGACTATGATTCTGAATTAAAAGATAGGATGGGTTGAGATTGGAATAAGGCAATGCAAAGATACTAGAGGTCACTTTTCTTCCTATTAATACTCACAAAATAAGTTATTAAATTGGACCGTCAGTTCTGGTTATGGATTGGATCTCGTCTAGGAAGAACAGCACATCAGGCACGGGACTGGATCAGCTAGGCTGGTCACCGGCTTTGCACAGGATCTGTCCTTCTTTTTTGTGGATATTTCAATCAGCTGGATAGCGAGTTCCTCAGGCAAGCCTAGTGGTGGCAAGCCAGAGAATTTCAGGATACTGGTTCAAAAGGCCTTCTCACACCACACAGCACTTCACTGGGTGGAGAAAATACATTGAAAAATGTGGGCCTTGCTGGAAATCAATAGTTCCCTATTGCTGGCAAGAGTCTTGGCATCTGGATCTCGAAGGATGTTAAAGCTGGATGTAGAATGCTGGATCAGAGTGCTTCGCCGGAATCAGGAAAGTCAGTGGATCAGTCAGTCCCTTTGTGTTGTCAGCTGTCTCTATTTATGCTTTAAAATGACATCACAAGTGGGTGTATGGGCCGGCTTAGCTAATCTTGCCCCTGTGAGCTGGGATAGGATCAAAAATTCATCTCCGCCTTGCAATTTGAGTGATTGGATCAAGGCCGGATAATGTCACATTTTATGGTTTGCTTTACAGTCCTAAGAGACCTCCCTTTAGTCACTGGTCTCAAAATCGGATTTGACACTAAATCTACATTTCTACATTGGTCACCTTTATACAAATCACACACAAAGATGCCAAATTTTATGTAGCAGCTATTCCTCAAAACCCCGCAGCGGTGGGATCTTGTTTCAACTTTCTCCAGAATTTTGTCCTTTTCGCTATGAACACAATTTCCAAATTTTATGCAAGTTTCCACAAATGTGTGTGTTTAACATAGGGATGTGCGTGTAATTTTTCACCATTCTAACATTAATACATTTTGCATAAAACCACATATATTGCCATTCCTGTCCAGAACATGTCACACAGTTCTACCACCTCTTGACACGTGCAGCCAAAAATTAGATTCACAACTATGTCCTTGGTATATTTTTCTCCCTTTTGGATGACAAGTTATGAGTCTTTAAGAATTGTTCTTTGTTCATGTTTAGCAACAGATGGTCCGCTCCTTTTTGTCTCCCTGCAGTCCAGGAGCATCCCCTACTTGTTTGTTCCTTCCAGGAGAGTTTACAACCACCTTCACACCTCCGCTTCCTGGGCTGAAAGGCTTGTCATTGTTCCTTCTCTTTCTGTAAACAAGAGTCTGTTCTGACCCGCAATTAGGACCTCCCAGTGAGTTTCTGCTGAGAAAAAAACCTGCTTTTCTAGTTCTTCCAGCTCAGCCAGGCTAATTAACTTCTTAAATTCAGCCAAAACCAAATTTGTTGCATCAAACATAAATACATTACTTTCTTAGCCTTAAAATCTGTGGGATCAAAAACACAACTAAAATCTGTATTCCTTTTTGGCAACAATCCTTTTTATGTTTGCTAATCCAGCAGACTTTTAGTTTTAGCTCACTTTAAAGTTTCATCATTAACTCATCTGACAGCTGTCATTCAGGTAGCCCAGGGTACTGCACCCCGATTCTGGCATGCGCTATCAGTTTTCAGACAATCCAGTTTGTCTGAAGAAAGTTTTGCTCTTCACATTAGGACTTTGTATGTTTCACAATGCTTCATTAGATACATGCATTTTAGCATCAGGCAATATTTTGAATGTTGAGAAGTGTTGTGTTATAGGCATTTTGGAGTTTTTAGCAACAAAGCAAATGTCATTTGTAGGCACATTTTGGGGATTTCCTTTGCAAAGCGCTGCTTCTCTCTCTGCACTGTTTGCTGGTCATGGAGCCCACTGGCACGTTTTCTGCAGTGTGTGCTCTATCCCACCACGCATGCACCATGGGTGGCAGGTTGTGCATCCCTCTTTTTGTGTGCTGAAGCGCATGGTTTTCATAGGTTTTTGGCGCACACAAGAGTTTTGCCGCCCTTGTTGCCGTTTCATTCACGATCCTGGCCACAGGAGTATGAAGGGAGGATAAGGGGAGCTATGAGAGAGCATGTTAGAGGTGGGGGCTAGAGGAGTAAGGAACCTTTATGCCAGTCGGTCACAGATCAGGACAGAACCGCATCAGGGGAGACTATGCAAGCCGAGCGCATCAATTCAGGATAGTGACGCAAACTAACCAACCCTACTAACAATTTCCCTTTCTGCATACACCTCTCAAACTCCAAACCAAACACAACCAAAACCTACAGCACAACAAACCACACAAACTTCACTACATCGCAACAGCAAAACCAAAAAAACACATAGCCTTGCACAACAGTACACGACGACTACTGGCCGCAAACACTCCAGGCCAAGCCAACGGACCCACCGGGCTGAGGCCGCCAACAGCACATCACTGCTCTCTTGCACTTTTCCTGCTTCTTCCCACTAACTCAACCTCCCCTCCACTTTCAGAGCCGCCAGAGCACCAGGGGACCACTCTGGTGGTGATAGTGTGCGGTACAAATGTCCTTTAACATTAACATTAACATTAACATTACCATTAACATAACTGGCAGGGTGATGCCGCATAGCATAGCATAGCAAAGTGGGTCAATACATCCCACGGGACAGATTAGAATTTGTTGAACAGCCAGATTATTAACAGTTTATTGAAGTGAGTGTGGGAAGGCTCATTGTTTATGTTTATGTTTAGTGGAAGAGAGTCCCAAATTCTGGGAGCTGCTACAGTAAAACTGGAGCCACCTGCCCTTGAAGTCTTGAAGCGAGGTATGAGTAAATGAGTGCTAGAGTGATGAATACTTCTATAAACATATAAAGCCAAATGAATATAATTATATCTTTATTTTATAATGAATGAAAAACTACAAGTTCCAGAATGAAAAATAATGATAACCTGAAAAATGCTGTGCCATTTTCCTAAAGCTTCACTCACAAGAAAGGCAATCCTGATAGCAAAGGGAAAGTAGATACGCAGACCAAACCCTCTATTCATCACCTGCATTTTGTCCTCCGCGCAATGGCTCTGAAGGTAAGCAGGTCCATTCCCAAATAGTCAGGGTGGAGAGGTCAGGTGGGGCTGGAGCCAAATTAAACCAATGTTGTTGTGTCCCTGTGACCAGTTGAACTCTAATTTCATGGGCTGTGTGCCACTTGCCCCATCTGCACAAATCCTGTCTGGGAAGGATAAAAGCCCCACTTTGCTCCTCTGAAGCAGGGTCATCCATTATCAGCTGTCTAAAGCCGTCGCAGAGCTACTTCACTCTTTTCCGAGGGATGTTGAGATCACTGGGAAGCACAGTGGCTCCCCCTGAGTTTGTGCTATTTTTTTAATAAAGCATTACTGTAAGACCACTTACAGGCTGATGGTGTAGAAACAGGAGTGTCTGGGAATGATCATTGTTCCTTTAGAGCTTTGACTGGTGGCTGACAACAAATGGGAGTATAGCACTGCATGCTGTGTGAAATAGTGACTTAAGGAGATACCCTTACATTATGTTGACTTTTCTTTCACTTTAAATATAGTTTTAAAAGCCAAATTAGATTTACTTAGGCTTGCATAACTTTGAAGGCTGTTACTGTAATCCTGCCTGCAGGATGTGGATAATAAAGACAAAATTATATTCCTTTTGCTCAACAGGGTTCTATAACAAATTATGTAATATCCGGTTAGTGTGTTGTGTGATCTGTGTACCTTTGAAGGCATTGCTCTGAAACAAATTATTATTTAATCTCTTGAAACCCAAACCTGCCCACATACTTCTATAAACTATAGTTAAACATACGTGGCAAAGTGCTTCAATCTTAGACTGTGTCCAAATCCTGATTTCACTAGCTAGGCAAACATGTGCGATCCTGGGCAAATCATTTAATTACATTGTGCCTTTCCCCAAATCTCTTTCAGTTTGTTGCTTTAATAAAATAAAATCTCTGTTGGCTTACTTTACTAAACTCTAGACTTGTTGCATACTAATAGTGAGGATTCATGCATTGTACGCCACAAAGTTATTTGTCTCTTGCCTTACACATGGAAACTTCTTTTAGCATCACTACCCATGATGCCCTAGAGTATCAAAGACTGATGACAATCCTTACAATGCTTTTTTCTGTGATGTCACTTCTGATGATGTTAATTCGTAAACAGATTGAGGGGCCTGTTTGTCTTTGGTCACACATGACCTTGGGCATCCCAGAACAGTAATCTAGCAGGTTAGTGGCCTGTTTGCATAACAGTTTTAAAGTGTTGCACAGAGGGAGCACTTCATTATAAGTATCAAAATTCAGGAAACCAACTTTAAGTGAAATCCCAATGTGCTGTGGGTTAGCTCTTTAAACAAGCGTCTAACACGCTGCACTGAATATGCACGTCAACAGACCATTGATTAAACAGTCAGCAAGGTGCATTCAGGTCCGTGGGCCTCATCCCGGCTGTAATACAACCTGACTGTAATAGCCCTAGCACCGATCGGTCCAGCGGTATTACCGCCAGATCACAGGTTGGTTGTTAACGGTAAATCCCCATTCCACATTGGGTCCATTGGATTCAATGGGACATTTTCAGCGCTAATTATGCGAGCTAATACAGCCGGCGGTAATACAGCCGGAAACAGGGGATTTTCACCTCCAGAGTAAGGCTGGAGGTAAAACAGCCCATTTAGCGTGATAGGGCAGCCCTTAAATGCGGCTGTAATACCGTTACCACCCCATTTAAGGGCTACAGCCCAGCTTGTGATGAGGAGTGCATAAATCGACAATGTTCTCACACTTTATTGGATTCTTTCTTTATGAGGTTAGAGTCTTTGCTCAATTTGCTATCCGATCAGCTTGTTCGTCCTCACGTGTCACATTTCTTTAGGTTTTTTGTCTTCATATATTTGTGTTGTAACTGATGGACTTCTTTCATCCTGACATCAATAAGGCTGTCGATATAAAAGCGATTTTTTAATTCGGTTGGAATTCAATCCCTAGATTAAAAGGAATTTGTCGTCCTTTGTGTGGTATCATTTCTGTTTTATCCAGCGGCTGGTCCTGATGTGTTTAGTAAAGCACTCACCATGTACAAGAATACCTTGCAACGGTAGGCCTTCTCGCCATTCAACATTGTTCATACTTTATACCAACAAAAGGTAGTGACGGCATTGCCATGATATGATAGGTTATTTATAACGCGCTTAATAAGTGCAGACTCGGGGATCAAACCTGTGTTGCTCCGTGTCGTCTTGCTTCCAAGGCAAGCATGTTGCCCATGAGTTATCCTTCCGAGTCCAACCAATCCGATCAGTGCCACTGACGAGCACTGCCCCCCATCCCCTCCGGCACCAAAACTTGGCTCTGCCACTGGTGCTGAGGATGATTGATACAGTATGCCAGGAATAAGAAACAATAGTGGCTTGGGTCTCTGACGGCAGTTCATTTCAGCCTAGAAAAGGGCGGGAAGGTACATACACAATGCACCGGGAACCCACGATGGTGATGCATCTCAGTGTGTTCAACCACTTCTGTAATACACCATGGTTGTCAGGCAAAGGGTGGGGGCATGCGTGGGGCGAGTTGGGGCGTCATTTGTGGCCACACCCACCAGACTTCAGGCAACACAATGTGGCGTTGTTGCAGTCTGTGGCTGCGGACCACATTTCCCAAGAGTCTCGGGGCTAGAAGTCATACACGTGTAGCCTCGCGGCTGTGCACTGAAGGCCATTGTCCGACCGTGCCCGGTGCGGATTATGGAAGATCATGGCACAGGCTGACGCGGAGGCAGGAGGACCATGCAGCGGTGCCTAGCGCTGTAGCCCACTGCTAAAATGCAACATGAGCTTCGTCTGGGGCACCTCACGGGGACCCTGGACCTCAGATAAGTACCCATAACGTTGCTTTGAGCAGACATGTTGAGAACTCAAAGCTGCATATGTAGCCATAAGCACATTGCACGTGTGATGGCGCTTTGTAAATTGAACTACTGTGGAAGTCTACATGGGTAACACGAAGTGACCAAGGTTAGGTGACTAGTGTTGGGAACAGTGATTAATTTTGCATTTTGCGGACATAGGGTATACGGAAAAGGCACCTGTGGGTAACTAACTCAATGCACGTGCGTGGGCTCAATACTTGAACTTTACAAAAATGTACCTTGAGCAATACAAATCCACCTGGGACCTTGGAAGAATCTCTGTTGTGAGAGCTATGTTTGTTTGTTTTTTGTTCCATTTCATGCTTTGTCAACAGGCCCTGTGTATTGTCACTCCATGTGGAGAAACCACAAAATGTTTGTTTGTTTCATTACGCTATCATGCTCTTGTTTTTTTTGCCTGCTTCAAAACCATTGTCATATGCTGTTGCATGATTCAGAGTCTAGAGAGTTACTTTGGGCATGAATGTCAATGTTAAACTGAGTATGCTTCTTAGCCATACTCTCGCACGTGATCAATGTTCATGATTCAGGTTACAGGAGTAGGATGTTGGGAGTATGTTAGTGCATTCCTTGATAGGAGCAGGCCAGGATAGGTAGTAGGACTATATGTGGCAAGGTATTAAGGTGTGATTTCTTTCCCTACTACCTATCCAATCATCATTACCCTAAATCTCTTCCTGGTTACTCTCATTCCCCATTCTTATGCACAACCTTTCCCTAATCCCTCTTCCCGCCCATTAGCCGCCTCTTGGTGATGCATTTGAGTGTGATGATGCACTATGGGGCATCTGAGTGTGTTTAACCACACCCGTAACCCACCATGCTGATGCATCTGAGTGCATTTAACCATACCGGGAATCCACCATGGTGATGCATCTGAGTGTGTTTATCTCACTCGGAATCCACCATGGTGATGCATCTGAGTGTGTTTATCTCACTGGGAATCCACCATGGTGATGCATCTGAGTGTTTTTAAACGCACCCATGATCTACTATGGGGAGGCATCTGAGTGCGCTTAACCACACCCGTAATACACCATGGTGAGGCATCTGGGTGTGTATAATCACACCCATAATCCACTATGGTGAGGCATCCGAGTGTGTTTAACCACATCCGTAATCCACTATGGTGATGCATCTGAGTGTGTTTAACCACACTGCAATTCCACCATGGTGATGCATCTAAGGGTGTTTAACCACACCGTGAATCAACCATGGTGATGGAGCTGAGTGTGTTTAAACACATCCGTAATGCACTATGGTGATGCATATGAGTGTGTTTAACGACACCGCGATTCCACCATGCTGATGCATCTAAGGGTGTTTAACCACACCGTGAATACACCATGGTGATGCATCTGAGTGTGTTTAACCACGGCAGGCGATTCTGTAAGTAACTGTCATGGATGGGTGAAAAAGGAGTAAAGGAGTTGAAGCCTCAGCTAGCCTCCACCCCTCTGGGTATGGCTATGGAATGTTTCAGATTTGCAGGCATGTGCCGTGTATGCCTTTCAGAAAATGTCATGTTAGAAAAGTTCCCTTTGTGTCTCTGCACCAGGCCAAGCTCTACAGCAGTCTGTGAAACTGTTGGCAAAAGGAGACCCTATGACTCATGTACCATGTTCACTAATTGCAAGCAAATGGTTGACGATTCGCAGTCCTCTTGCTGCACTGCGTGGAGACCGAGAGGGACACAGGGAAGAGATGGAGGGAAGTGAACAGCACATGGGTCAGGACGTGCTGAGCTGAGGACCAGAACATACCGCATGTATGATGATAATGACGAATGTTCCGGGCTGCTGGGCCGGGTCAGTGTGCGTCTCCCTGACAAAGTCTATGCTCATGCAAGGCACATCTGGCACCTCACACCAGACACAAACAAATCCAACCTACCAGGCATTCAGGAAACAATTCAAGTCCCACCCGTCCTCCCAATAGCCAACATCTAACCCAAGTCCAACTCACAAACACTTGGCAGCCCCACTGATGGTTTCGCGCCATATAAAACAACTGCAACAAAGCATGAAATAACATATCACGTGCTTGCCTTCAAGCTATACGAGAAGCTACTTGATTATGCTCTCATTTGATAGATACCATTTTTTTAATTCCGAAAATATCACTTAACAAAATCAACATCACACAATACAGAAACCACAATCATACCTAAAAATTCGGAATGCTCTAAGCATTTTTCTGAACGCCACCTTCATAAAATGTAAAACATCATATAACACATCCCCATGGTTGTAAATCCTAAACAAGGACATAGCATCCGTGCACGACCTTAAATTATTTTTTGATAAAATGCAGATTGGGCATCTCTCGCTATAAAAAAGTGCAAATTAATAAAAAGTGCATTATGTCTTCCTCTTTTCCCACCCCACAGATGCAGATCCTATCTGAACCCAACCACTTCATTCAAGCTTTCAAAGGTAACACATTCACATTATCAGACCCTTTGCGCTCAGGAGATTTCATTTTAGATATAGAGATTTGGTTGTCATTGCATTCACACAGGAGGAGCTATACAACTTTAGGAATGGTCATTTTTCAGTTCGCGAGACGGAGCCGGGTTAACCAATGCTCAACTTCTGCTGCCCTTTATGGAGTAAAATCTTCCAGATCCCCAAGGTTACTCGGGTCCTACTATAAATATATACAAGTGACTTGCACAACCATTTGACACAAAGGCTAAGCACTGAGGCTGTACTGTGTAGAAAGTGGATGAGCAGAATGAGAAAATGACATGACTCATAGATGCAATCTTAATAAATCAATGCGGCCATAGGAGTTGATTATGATAATGTAATTATTCAAAGGAGAATCTCACACAAACATACTTCATCAAATCTCTCATTAACATTTGACGTTAGAAGGGATAAGCTTGATCTGTTTTTAAAACAGTGCTCCGTTATGCATGTGTACTGTTGTATACCTCTGTAAAGTGCTCCGTTATGCATCTGTACTGTTGTAAAGCGCTCAGCTATGCATCTGTACTCTTGTTTACTTCTGTAAAGCACTCCGTTATGCATCTGTACTGTTGTATACCTCTGTAAAGTGCTCCGTTATGCATCTGTACTGTTGTATACCTCTGTAAAGTGCTCCGTTATGCATCTGTACTGTTGTAAAGCGCTCAGCTATGCATCTGTACTCTTGTTTACTTCTGTAAAGCACTCCGTTATGCATCTGTACTGTTGTATACCTCTGTAAAGTGCTCCGTTATGCATCTGTACTGTTGTTTACTTCTGTAAAGCATTCTGTTATGCATCTGTGCTGTTGTTTACTTCTGTAAAACACTGTTATGCATCTGCACTGTTGTTTACCTCTGTAAAGCACTCCGTTCTGTATATGTATTGCTGTATACCTCTGTAAATCCCTCCGATGCTTCTGGAAGCTAGGGCCACCCTCAGTAATACATAATAATCATAAACATTATAATAATAATAATAATAATAATAATAATAATAATAATCATAATAGGTTAACAATGTGAAGTACAAGACTATTTCCTCCGGCATTCCGCTTCAAAGGCAGTACTTCAGAATGTCTTCTCCTCACCTCTCTAGTAGATAAGTCACTAATTCGTCTATAGTCAAACTGGTGACTAACCATCTTTATGGCAGCCCGTGTTCAGAGGGCGATACTCCCACAGGGGATCATACAAAAGTAGAGAAGGTAAAAATGTCGAAGCCCAAAATTCCAAAATCCGAGACCCCCGTTTTACCACATATATATGTGGGGGATGGGTTAAGTAAATATAAAAGGTGAAAGGGAATGCGGGGCAGCGGGTGGTCTCCCCTGCATATATATGTGGTAAAATGGGGTAAAAAACATGTGTTGTTCGCCTTCGACATTATATTCGACAAGCTTGAGCAAAACCATCTTCGGTTCCGGAAGCAACTCAAGACCTTCCTCTTCCCTTCCTCTTTCTGTCTTCCTCTCCCCTGCGCTTACCCGTCTGTTCCAGGCACCTGGTCACCATCTGAACTTGAGACCAGGTCCTTGCCTGTCCAGTTGCACACTACACTGCCTCTTGGCCCCCCTAGCACTTGTGGTCTGTATCTCTATAGTCCACACACCCCCTGCACTTATTAGCCACCCGCTGGCTACACCCTCTGATACAGGCACTTAGCCACCTGCTTGTTGGCTGCACTCGGTTACCTGCACTTCTCCCTCTCACATCCCTTTTGCACTTCTCTGCTCCCATTACCCACCTTTTTGCACTTCTGCCTCCCCTCCTTTCACTTGCGTGATCTGAATGACACAAGATCGTTGTATTGTCCTCCCTTTGTTTCCCCCTCCATGTCGTCACGCCTAGAAACACTTGTGTATAGGCGCGTTATAAATGCCATATCATGTCATAACATAACATTTTTTGCAGTATTCACATGGATCCCTCCCACAGTAACCCATTTATTTATTTATTTTATATTTATATAACACCCAGACCCACGGGTATCACAGCGTTTGTACAGAAGAACAAGGAGAAGGTGCAACAGTCAATCAAGATAATACAGCAGTAGGTGTAGCAGTCAATCAGGGTAATATGCCAGTTGTGGGGCAACATATAGTGGCAGCAATCCTGTGGAAAGTTATTCATACTTATTGAACAGCCAAGTTTTCAAAAGTCTCTTGAAGGCTGGGTATGAGGATTCGTTTCTAATATGCAATGGTAGTGCGTTCCAGATAGATTGGGCTGTGGTGCTGAAGCTCACCCCGCCCGCTCTGGAAAGTTTAAGACGTGGAACAGCCAGGGTGAGGTGGTTAGAAGAGCAGAGGGAGCAACAGGGGTGTTTCCTTGCAATGCAGTTGTTCGGGTATTGGGGGGCTTCATTGTAGCTGCAAAAGTGTGCAAAAGACACCCCACTACCCCTTACATGCCCTTACCCACCCTGCACCTATATTTTTCGATGAGTTTTTCAGCCAAACGTTTCTGGCAAATAACGCTATGAAAAAAAACCCTGGCAATGTAATAACGTCCTACACTCCACTGTTAGGGTGAAATACTTACAACAATAGAAGATTATTTGTTCCCCACTTCTAGTGAATCAGAATTATGCGGCAACTGTCAAGAAGCCAAACATGTCGAATCATGATAAGCCTTTTTATAAAATGCGAAAATGGGATCTCAGATAGACCTATCATCACCTCAAAGCTACTCTGACAGGAAATATTGCTTCATACAAGGGATCCACTAATGTCAATATTTCATCATTAATTCATGTTTCACTAGAGCTTTCACTGAAAAGTGAGAACACCTCTGCCAACATTGATGAGCTTTTATTTATAACTCCTATAAACACGATCTGTAGCCTTTTGGTTTTAGTGGTTGGCACAACAAAAGTAGCCCTTTAAGGTGTAAAATACCTTGTAGCTTTACAATTTTAATCTAACAAATCTCACTCTGGTGGTCTTTGTTCGCATGGCATCATCTAACCTTCCATGTAATATCCCTTTCTTTCACACATTCAATTTCAAAACTGTATTTATTCAATTTGTTTGGCCTTTGTCATAGGTTAGGAAAAGGAAGTTCAAATATATTTTCAACACAGATTTTCTTATTTGAGAACACCACAGCCAAACACTTTGATTCAAAATAAAAACAAAACATGTTTTTCTGAAAATCACCACCACAAGCCAATTGAAAGGGTCTGACGAAACATTGACATGCACTCTCAGGACTAGAGATATTGGAATATCTCTGTAAGTCAGTATCAAAATGACACATTCAACTCTTTGCATCTTGCAAAATAATACAAATTAGGTAGGCGTTTGGAAGTCAGTGGTAGCATGGGATCAAAGTAAAAAGAAAAAAAACACATCTAGAACATAGCAGACTACCTGGGGGTCAGATTCTCTTCTAGTTTTTGTGCTCCAGCACATATTGCAAAACAGGCTGTTTGTTTTAAACAATCGTTGGGAAGGGTCTTAAGGTCCTTGGTAAGGTTCAGGGCCACACCAGTCCACCTGATACTCAAACTGTATAATGGTAAAGCATCCTTGGTTGTCAAATTTGGGATGGAGCTGTGGGATTATTCGAATGTTCCCTCCATCCAAACTGTGGAAAATCACTTTTTCAAGAAATACTGGGCCTGCCGCCATCAGCCCCAAATTTTGGTGTGTATATGCAGTTGGGCTGCAGGCCAACTGGCGATGTGGTTTCCCTGCAGCCTATCACTCATTGGTTAAGATTATGGGGCAATGAGAGAGCTAACCTCAGCCATGAGCTGATTACTTTTATGACATCTAGGGACGTTGGGGGTAAAGGTCCATGGCTATGACATATTAAGAAACAACTGAGGGCCATTAACATTACACATTTATTTCCACCTCCTAATGTGCTCTCTCTCGTGGTGAGGTAAAGGTGTGGACCGCCCATTCTTATGACTGTGTCAAGGCCACTAGATAATCTATGGCGTTGTTGAAACCAAAGAATAGAGGTCTTATGACCATTATGTCCCCAGACATATAGAAATACTTGTTGTGGGCAGAATCTCAAGCAGACCGTGTAACTTTAACTAGGACATGGTTTGATATTGTCCAATTACGGGCAGTGGTGGTGGCCTGGTCCAGTGAGAATTGTCTCAGGAGGATAGCTCAGGGGCAACTTGCTCACCTTGGAAACAAGATGACACGGAGCAACGCAGGTTCGATCCCCGGGTCCACGCTTAGAAACCTATGGGTATTAAGCATGTTATAAATAACATATCATATCATAAGAATGGCAATCGGTCTTGCCCTCTGTGTATTGCAGCACTCGAGGACTTGGCCCATCTGATATTTTTTTGTCCTGCATATGTTAATGTGAGAAGCTCGGTGTTGCGACCATTGTTGAGTGAATTGGGCTTTGCCCAGTATCGACCTGCCTTGACTTACTTATTATGGGTGGGTTCCCCTCGGGTGGGGTGGTCTCTGCTTATGTTCTTAAAATCTGCACTATATTTGAGGAAATATCTGCTCAGAAACATGAATTGAATTAAGGACTGGTATGATTGTTAATCCAATGTGATGAAAATATGGAGGTTGTCATGTATACTGAGATTGAATATGTTTTATATTCTGTATCGTATTTATGGAATGTCCTATACAATTCCGAAATAAACATGATGATGATGAGCAGAGGCTTAAATGGGGTCACATTCATACTGAACAATGATTGGTCTGTAGGAGTTGATAAATAAGTATATAAAACAGGGCAGCAGACAAGGGCACTACACACATAAGGGTCGCCCATTCCTCAAGCAGATTCTGATCCCTGAGGTAGTGAACACTAGTTTGCATGAATCGAACCATTCCTGGCCTTTCTGGGTCTAAGAACAATTCATCTATCAGGAGATTGTCATGCCATTGGAATGCTCCCACATGCAGACACCTTCACGCCCTGACATCACAAGGTTTCTGGGGTTAGATATATACACATTGGCAGGGGGAGTGTTAAGCTGAGAAAAGGTGCCAGCTCCAACCAGATTTTAACATCTTGTATGTGTAAGTGACAACACAATATCCGTTGCTCAGTAACAAGGTCCTGCAAGCACATTATGTGAACAATAATAATAATATATCAGGTTTGTGTTACATGCACGATAATAATTGTGCAGGTTGGTGTTCTATGCACAAGAACACAGCCTAGGGTGTGCATCACATGCCCAATGCCAAATCCTCAGGTGTGCATTGTCAACATGTGAAAATCCTAATAGGTGAACATTATGAGTGGAATACAAGATTCCAAGTGTGCGTCAATCCCTGATGTGTGTTATTATGTACAAAACAACACAATTGCAGGTGCCCGTCAGTTCCAACACCGCATAATCTTAACAAGCATTGCCAGGAATAGTGACATCCCAGTAGTGCAGCATGTGAAGGGTAACACCATCCGAGGAGGGCACTTACTTATTAAGATGCATTTTTGGAGGAGGCTAAGTTCGAACTTACTCCTTTTCTAAGTACTTGACATATACTCAGCAAAGATGCTATTGGTGCATTTAGCTTTCAAGGACTAATCTGAGATAGGGGTGCAATTTCATTTCTCCTTATTTGGATATATTGCCAAGATTCTTAAAACGTGGGTACAGAATATCGAATGAAGGCACTAAGAGAGCAGCTAAGCAGGGTGAGAAGTACACATAGAAAAAACACGCCTTTTATAATGGGTCCTGGGCAAGTTATTAACAAAAGACAAAGTGCCCCAAACCCTGTAGACTCATAGAAATAGAAAACACGCATTAACGAAGCCAATAGTTTGGCTGATATATAGGCATTGGTGTCAAGGTACTCACACTAGCTATTTCCATGATATGCCCAGGAACTGCCATCTTTTTCAGGTAGTGACATATTATACTCTGGCAAGCGGCCTAGGTATTCACCCGATTTCCAGGTTTTGGTTAGAATATCACAACACTCTCACCATTGCCAAGTATGGCCATCAATCTCAAGTACATGCACTATTGACTTCCAATTTCCAGGTACTGAAGCCATTTCCAAGCATATGTGTAGTTAGTAGAGAAGCGTTAGGTTCCACTGTCCCCAGGTAACATAGGAATTGCAGAATATATTATGTCCACTTTGTTAAGAAGTGCATTAATCAGTGAGGCCGATATAGGATAGCACTGCCAGCTTCCATTGTTATGTTCAGTTTTCCATTTGAGCTCAAGAAGACCAGGCACGTGTATGCCCAGTAATAATAACAGTGACAGATTCCTCTATGCCTATTTAGCAGTGTAGGGTCACATTCCAATATTCAGATTTATCACAGTAAAGCCAGTAATGATTATGTCTAGAATGCACAGCAATCTCAAATTCCCTTTTAGCCCTGCAAGGCCATATTACAATCAATGGGCAATACTCTCACAGGGGATCAGACGAAAATCGAGACAGCAATAATGTCGAGGCCCAAAATACCGAAATTCGAGACCCCCATTCTTCCAGATATATATGTGCGGAGTGGGTTAACTGAATATAAAAGGTGAAGGGGTATGAGGGTTAGAAGTGGTATACACACGCATTTATATATGTGGTAAAAAGGGGTACAAAAAAAGAAAATTGGTACTTTTGGCTTCAGCATTATTTTACAAGGCATTCACATAGATAACCCTGCTAGCTGTTTCCCCAAGAAAGGGTGAGCTCTCAGTTCAGGGACTAAGGGGCAACACAGTTACAATCGCTGTAAATGGCAGATGTTTACTTATGCAACATCAGGGAATTTCTGGGGCTTTGCAGTGATATTGAAACACCAATGGGCACAAAACAATGTACAACAATGAGAGGCAGTTCAGTTGATACCCACAAGGCTCTAAAGCTCTCGCTAGGGCACAACCTTTTTTTCAAGTTAAAGAACCCAACTGCTTATGGTAGAAATCTCCCCAACTAGCGATAAGGGTTTGATGCGCATGAGGGGCTTCTAAGCACCCTGGAACAACATTAGGGGACAGGGAGTAGCACATCCTTAATCATTGGACAGAGCCCAGATAATAGGGAAAAGTGTAGCTTGCAGTGGGCCTGCTCCTGCAAGTCCACACTTTGGGAAATGGCGTTAGTGAGGGAATCCATCTGAAAGATAGTGAGTGAGCAGAGATGTCAAGACTATTGAAGTGATTGAATTCTTCCTCAGTAAATAATACAGCCCCATCTTATAACACAGAATGTACTTTTTGATTACTTTAGACATATAATAGCCATCCAACAATAACATTTTTTAGATCTATTTAAATTAAGTAGTTGCTCTTGTCATTATTTTCGTTTCACTATGTCTAAAATATGCCTTTGGTGTCATGTAGCATTTAATTGAATGTCAAGATATTTATAATAATTTACACTTTGTGATATCTTATGTGCAATCATTTTAAATGTATTGTTTTTCTTTTTCTCATGAAATATAATTGTTTTGATGTTTCCCACAAACTTAAGGTGTGTAAAGTGGTTCTACGTGTTTACAATGACCTCTGTTTGGTTGTGGTACTTTTGGTTGACACTTTTCCGTCCATCTCCCTTTTTCCCTGTTATAGAGGTTCTGAACCCCATGGTCCACTCCCTTACCGCCTCTCCCCTAACACCCTTCCCCCACTTCCTAGCAGTGCTAAAAGCGAACAGATATATGACATTGCGACCTCTTGGTCCCTTGGTGCTGAAACCAAATAACCTTGAACATTTAAGACTGATTGCTTTACCGACTACCCTCCTGTCATTATCCATAGTGCATCCCTTTCGTTCAGGAAACTGTCCTCTGTGTTCCTTTAAAGGATGGGTTGTATTTTGTAGTGTGCTAGAACTGTCTGTTGTAATAAAAATAAAGTACATATTTGTATACAACCTTGACTGGACAGTCCCTTTTATCATTGGTTAATAATTGTATTTTCGCTGTGTTGCAACTAACCAACGATCCATGATCTTGCAGAGATAAGCCTGCTGTTCGGTCCACGTTACCAAAATTGGACAATGAGGTTTATAATTCACTTGTGTTTCCAATCTGGTCAGATCCCTTCTGTTGTACTAGAGGTGTGGGGCTGATTGATGGTTTGGAAACCGATATTCATCGCTGGACCACGGGTGCCCAGGAAGTTGATTCGTCAAATTGGTGGCAAGTGGTCAGATCAGTTGGAGCATTGCGCACAGCTTAGTCACCCAATGATAAAAATACTGTTGCAGGCAATATTTAGTCACTGCTTGGTGTTAGTAATAGTCATGGAGCTTGACATGGAGACTGTAAAAGGCATGACCAAAGATGTCCTGCGTGTTTATGTCGAGAGGGGACTTTGCCACAACACTAAGGTTAATAAACCTGAGTTGCTGACCAGCCTCCAAGCTTGGGTAGAAGTGAGGGCGGTAGACCCCACGGGACGGGCTAGGCCCTGTGTACCCAAACGGACAAGACCTTCCGGAGGGGTAAAATGATGAGGACGACCGCATGAGCAGTGTTTCTCGCCAATCATCCCACTAGGGGGCAAGTGTGGTTTCTCAACACTCGAGAGTGTCAGTGAGGACATGGGCTAGTGCGGCATTCTGCAGGCCCCAGGCCTCAGCACAGTCTCTAAGAGGCCCAGTAATTGTTCCGTCTGTTAATGAGGTAGCGGCTAGAAATCTCCTGCACGAGGAGAGGAGACTAGCGCTAGAGGAACAGAAACAGAACAGAACAGCAGGACAAGGTCAACATAGAGCTGCGCAAGCTGGTTCTTGAAGAGCAGAAGGAGGCCAACAGATCCGCTTCTAGTGAAAGAAAAAGTAGTGGATCAAACCGGAGTGCCCGGGATAAGCCCCGAAGGCACATCCCCAAAGATTTAGAACAGGCTTATGAAATGGGAAAGGATATTTTTGACTGGTTTGAAGCACTCGATCTGGCTTTCCAGCTACAGGAGGTGGATGAGGTACTGTGGGGTGCAGCACTGATGAGTCGCTTACCGACACCAGAGACTGATGAAATCCTTCAGTCAACTCCTGAGGAAAGGTCAGTTTATGGGAACATGAAGGTACCCCTGAGGAAGTTCTGTAAAACCCCAGAACAGCATCTCAAAAGCTTCAGAGAGCTCAGAAAGAAAAGTGGGCAGACATTTGAAGCTTTGACACACTTGGCATTGAAATATCTGAGCGGGTGGGTGGCTGGTAACAAAGTTGACACATTTAAAGGGATGTACAATTTGATTGTGTGTGAGCATGTATTGAAATATTGTGAGGTTGACCTACACCAGCAACTTGTGGACAAGACTATCACAGACCCTAGGGAGCTTGGCAAGGCTGCCAACAGGTTTTTGAGTACTCAAGTCCAGAAAAAGGCTCAGGCGAGCACACCCAAACAGGATGAGAAATCTTCAGACAAAAAAGTAAACAAGGATGGGAAGGACAAAGGTCCAACCCAAACCTATTCGAAGTCTGGTCCCAAAACTCTAGTGCCCACTGAAAAGAAGAGCACAGGCACCCTTAACACTGGGATTCCTGAATTCTCATCACCCACATGTTATGATATGATAGGTTATTTATTATATGCTTAATACCCAGAGGTTTCCAAGTGTGGACCCGGAGATAGAACCTGTGTTGCTCTGTGTTGTCTTGCTTCCAAGGCGGGCATGTTGCCCCTGAGCTATCCTCCCATGTGTAAGGAGCTGGGCCATAGGAAAGGGGATCCTGCTTGCAAGGGCTTACCCAAGCAAGCCATAGTGAATGCTGGACTCATGATAGAGGCCATCATTAGTGTGGGACTCTTAGTGGAGGACTTCCCACTAGGCCAGGGAGTGTCCGAATGTGGATTAGTTAAACTGAGTGGGAACAGTACCGGGTCCCCAGAAGAGACCCCAGTTCCGAATAATACTCAACTCTATCTAGAACATGTATATATTAACGAACACAAAACTCCTGCGGTCTGAGACACTGCTGCTAGCGTCACTGCTGTCACTCGGCAGTTGTTAGGCGATCCTCTGCACACCGACCCACTGCACACCAGAATACTGCTCACATTTCCCCAACTCCTCTCTCCAGGATTCGAGGCTCATGTGATTCGGTTTACCCAAAGGACCGAAAGCTCCGTACCAGGTATGGTTTACGGGCTCTATTGCAACCCTTCCTGCACTGGCAGTTGCCATGGAGAACATACAGCAGAAGGGGTGGCGTTACATCTCCACGCCGATCACGTGATCCAGAGTGGCGTTCCTCACGTGACCTTGGTGGACGTCACATGACCCCGAAACGCACAGTATGTAAGACTTGAGACACGGAACACTCATTGCTTCTCAGCTGTCTTCAGACTCTGTTTGGCGTTACGTTTTGGTTTGCTTTCCTGGTTTACCTTGATCTTGGAACTCTCTCTTGGACTCCTTCGGATTACCCCTTTGTACCTTTGCTTGGAACTGTTTACCTGTTGCTGAATTTCGGACACGAACCTGACTTGCCTTCGGATCATCCCTTGGTACCTTGTTGAACTTCTATGCCATTTCCCTTTCTGGGATTCAAGTCACGCCTTCAGTCCTACAGGTGGTTTATCCTGCATCCACACTTGTCTGCGGTCCTCATGTTCTAGGGACCGCCTCATCTGAGTCTCGAACCTCCCTCCTAGGTTTCCCGAGTCTTTCAAACACCGGATAGGTCAGGCTATTCAGATTCTTTGGTTATTGTGATTATATACTGTAATTGCCTTGTACTTAACCTCGCTCTTTTTGACAGCAGCATTGGTGTTCCAGAGGTTCCGTGGATCCGGGAAGTAACATCTCCCACCTGTGGCCCCAAAGGTCGCACAGCAGGTTTCTTTTAGTTCCCCTGTGCGTCACTTGAGGACGGAGGTTTCAACGGTCTACACGACACTCAAGTCAGAACAGACTGAGAAGCCATATAGTCGTGTTAGACAATGCAGGGGTCCACGGAAGAACCCATAGCTGCTTTAGTTCAGGCAATTACAGTATTAAGGGCAGATATGGCCGCCGCTAATACGGTGATTCACCAGAGGTTAGATTCCATACAGAGTGTTCAGCATTCTCTCCCTGCAGACCCTGAATTCGGGGATGCTAGCACTTCAACCACACCGCCTTCGTTGGCAAGTACCCCAACTTCAGCTCGGGTGGTCCTCCCAACCCCTTCTCCTTTGGCTGCTCCTGAACGTTATCAAGGTGATCCCAAGAAGTTCAGGACTTTCATCAATCAGTGCAAGTTACATTTCTTGTGCAGACCTCTGGCATTTCCTAATACCACCGCCAAAGCCGCTTTTGCCCTTTCCCGTCTGGCCGGGACAGCTGCCGCTTGGGCTAACCCTTTATTGGAGAACAATAGCCCTGTTCTCTATGATTTTGATTTGTTAGTTCAAGAGATGTCTCGAGTCTTTGATACCAGACACAAGGCACAGTCTAGGGATTTGGAGTTGTTAGAATTAACCCAGGGCAGAGGGACTTTGATAGATTACATCACCCGGTTCAATCAATTGGTTGCCGAGACATCATGGCCAGAAAGCAAGCGGGCAGTTATATTTTATAGGGGGTTGAATAACGCAATGAAAGATGCTTTAGCAGTGATTCCTTCCATGCCCACTCAGTATCAGGAACTAGTGGATCTTGCCCTGCAGGTGGATGCACGGCAATCAGAGCGCAGAGCTGAGTTGGGGGTTTCTTCCCACCCTACAGTTGTCAGTACCCCTGCTTTCAGTACTGAAGAACCTATGCAGGTAGGAGGTCTACGTAGTCCTATCACAACATCTGAGAGAGAACGTAGAAGGGTGGATAATGCATGCTTTTATTGTGGCACCACGGGACATTATGTGAAGGAATGTCCTCGACGTCCCAAGAAGAGTCAGGTTTTTCGGACAGCTCGACCTTAGATCCGGAGACCAGGTCGAGTGTTCAGTCTTCATCTCCGGGTACCCCTCTTGCCTTTGCTCGTGTCCAGCCCATTTTTGTACAGGCCACTCTTTGTCCCTCTACAGGTGTTTCTCATGCAGTCACGATCATCATTGACTCAGGTGCCACTGGGAACTACATAGACATTGCGTTAGCCCATTCCCTCAATCTACCTTTAGTGGTAAAAACCCGACCTGAACCTGTTCAGGCCGTAGATGGCACTGCACTAGTTTCTGGTCCTGTTAGACACCAAACTGCACCTCTATTGTTGACCATACAAGACATTCACACAGAGACGTTAAGTTTGGACTTGATCACCACACCTCAATTCGGTATCATATTAGGAATACCATGGTTACGTGAACACAATCCTCTGATTAATTGGCAATCAGGCACGGTGCTCTTCGAGTCTGAGGTTTGTCAGAACTAATGTCTCCCAACCCATCAAGCAACCGATACTCCCAGTGGTCGAAGTGTACAAAAAGAAGTAGTGGAGCTATGGTCCCTACTAGCCTGCACCCACTCCCCACAAACCCCATTATCACGTCCCCTCCCACACACAATACACACCACCAAACACTTGCACCTGCTGTTTAAGGGCACGTCCAGTGTAGTGCACTGAAAGGGCAAGTTTCAACTGCTTCCTACACTTTTATTTTAAAACGAAACCATTCCGGAACGGTTTCTTTTTAAAATAAAAGTATAGGAGCTGTAAAAGCTCATTTAAAAAAGTAGAGGAGCACCGCTCCCGACCGCTCCCGCTCACTTCGACCACTGGATACTCCTTCTCGGGCCTTGGGAGCTCTAGCTCAACTCACGCTGAATGATGATGGATCAGAGGTTGTGAATTCCCATACCGTTGGGGGGGTGGTGTCAGGGATTCCATCTGAGTATAAAGCATTCAAATCAGTTTTCGATCGCGGTTCTTCCGAGGTACTTCCTCCACACAGACCATATGACTGCCCAATTGAATTAATCCCTAATTTCACCATTCCTTCGGGCAGGATTTATTCTTTGTCTCCCTCGGAAGAACAAGCATTGAAACAGTATGTACAGAACGCCCTACGATTAGGACATATCCGCCCCTCTACTTCACCAGCTGCAAGTCCCATATTTTTTGTACCTAAGAAAGAGGGGGATTTACGTCCTTGTGTGGATTATCGGCGTCTTAACGCTATCACGAAAAAGGATAGATATCCAATTCCGTTAATCACACCTCTTCTGGACCACTTATCCCATGCTTCTGTTTTCACCAAGCTGGATCTTCGCGGCACATACAACCTAGTGCGCGTTCGCGAAGGCGATGAGTGGAAAACTGCCTTTTGCACCCGTTACGGCTTGTATGAATATCTAGTCAAGCCCTTCGGTCTATGCAATGCCCCGCCAACATTCCAGCGTTTTATGAATGACATATTCAGGGACATTCTGGACGTATACATGGTTGTTTATTTGGACGACATCTTGATCTTTTCACGGAATCTTGATGACCATGTAAAGCATGACCGGGAAGTATTATCCCGTCTGAGGGGACATTCCCTATTTGCCAAACCCGAGAAATGTCAGTTCCATAAAACGTCTGTTGAGTTTCTGGGCTTCCACATTACCCTTGGGGCATTATCCATGAACGAATCCAAGGTTAAAGCAGTCCTAGATTGGCCAGTTCCTCAAACACTCAAATCCTTACAGGCCTTTTTGGGCTTCGCCAACTTTTATAGATGCTTTATTTCCTCCTTTTCCACAATTGTAGCCCCACTCACGGCCCTGACCAGCCCTCAGGTACCCTATCGATGGCAGAAGGAACATCAAGAATCTTTTGAGGCTTTGAAAACCGCTTTCACTACCGCACCGGTGCTCCAGCACTCCAATCCCGATCTTCCGTTCATAGTTGAGGCGGATGCCTCTTCTTTTGCTCTTGGTGCGGTATTGTCTCAGACATGTCCTACAACAGGCAAGTTGCACCCGGTGGCATACCACTCCCGTAGGTTTTCCAATACTGAGACCCATTATACTGTAACGGAGAAGGAACTCCTGGCTGTCATGGACGCCTTTCGTGTCTGGCGTCATCATCTTCTGGGGGCTAAGCATCCAATCACTGTATACTCAGATCATCGAAATGTACAGGATCTGGCCTCCTTAAAGTGCATCAATAGCAGACAGGTCCGGTGGCATCTTTTCTTTTCCGCTTTTGATTTCCACATTATGCATCGTCCTGGAAACTCACATGGAAAAGCGGACGCCTTGTCACGTTCTCCGGGTGGGGTCGAATTGCCAACCTTCCCTGACACTGTTCTTGGAAAGGGTCCTGTGATTTGTCTCTGCACTCCCTCTTTGTTATTGTTAGATTCTGCACGAGCTTGGACGAGCAATCATTCCGACCAACTGCGGGATTGGGACCCCGTTTATTCTAATGGGTTGCCTTTCGTGCATGAACGTCTGTTTCTTCCCACGCCTGACACTCGTAACTTGGCCCTTGAGTGGTCTCATGATGCTCCCTTTAATGCCCATCCCGGTCAAGAGCGCAATTTGGATCTCCTAAAGCGCTGGTGCTGGTGGCCCTCTATGAAGCGCGATGTGGAATGCTATGTCAATTCATGCGCTGTTTGTGCTAAGGCTAAACATCGAAGAGGACGAACGGTCGGGCTGCTGCTTCCACTTCCGGTACCTCCAAGACCTTGACATACACTGACAATGGATTTCGTGACCGATCTCCCCATGATACGAGATTTTGACACCATCTGGGTGGTGGTGGACACGTTCACTAAAATGGCTCGTTTTGTTCCTTGTAAGGGTATTCCTTCGGCCCCAGTCTTGGCAGATCTGTTTTTTGAACATGTGTTCGTGTTATTTGGACTCCCTTCGGTCATTGTATCCGATCGAGGGTCACAATTCACCTCTCGTTTTTGGAGATCATTGACTAAATTACTTGGCATCGATACCAGGTATTCTTCGGCCTATCATCCTGAGACTGATGGGCAGACCGAAAGGACGAATCAATCTATGGAGCAGTATCTTCGGTGTCTTATATTGCAGCAACAGGCCTCCTGGTTGAGCGCTTTACGGCTTGCTGAGTTCGCATACAATAACGCGGCTCATTCTGCTACAGGTTTTTCTCCTTTCTACGCCTCTATGGACAACACCCCAAGGTCTTGCCTGTCCCTGATGCTTCTGTCTCTTTGAATCCTGCGGCCACGGCTTGTCTTAGAGATCTGTCTGCTGTTCATGCTAGTACTGTGGTCCATCTTACTGAAGCAAAGGCTTCTATGAAGGCTCGTGTTGACGGCAAGCGCCTGGCTGCTCCTCCCCTGGTGGTGGGTTCTAGGGTGTGGTTGTCTTCACGTCACCTTCGCCTGGTGGGTTGCCGGAAACTTCTGCCTCGTTTCGTTGGCCCGTATGTGATCTCTCAGGTTGTGAATCCAGTGGCTTTTCATCTGGTTCTCCCGAGTTCTTGGCGTATCCATCCTGTTTTTCATGTCTCTCTCCTCAAGCCTTGTCCTGATTCTTCCCGCCTCCTGGCCCCTGTAGCTCCGGTGTCCCTGGCCTCTCCTGATGTTTTTGAAGTGTCGGCCATTTTGGGTTCCTGCTGGTTTAGGGGTAGGCTCCAGTATTTAGTGGATTGGAAGGGTTATGGACCGGAGGAGCGTTCTTGGGTTTCTGCTTTGGATCTTGATGCTCCTCGGTTGGTGGCTCGCTTCCATAGGGATCACCCGTCCTGCCCACGGGGTCGTGGGCCGTTGGGGGGGGTTATGTTAGGCGATCCTCTGCACAACGACCCACTGCACACCAGAATACTGCTCACATTTCCCCAACTCCCCGAAAGCTCCGTACCAGGTATGGTTTACGGGCTCGATTGCAACCCTTCCTGCACTGGCAGTTGCCATGGAGAACATACAGCAGAAGGGGCGGCGTTACATCTCCACGCCGATCACGTGATCCAGAGTGGCGTTCCTCACGTGACCTTGGTGGACGTCATATGACCCCGAAACGCACAGTCTATAAGAATTGAGACACAGAACACTCATTGCTTCTCAGCTGTCTTCAGACCCTGTTTGGCGTTACGTTTTGGTTTGCTTTCCTGGTTTACCTTGATCTTGGAACTCTCTCTTGGACTCCTTCGGATTACCCCTTTGTACCTTTGCTTGGAACTGTTTACCTGTTGCTGAATTTCGGACACGAACCTGACTTGCCTTCGGATCATCCCTTGGTACCTTGTTGAACTTCTACGCCATTTCCCTTTCTGGGATTCAAGTCACGCCTTCAGTCCTACAGGTGGTTTATCCTGCATCCACACTTGTCTGCGGTCCTCATGTTCTAGGGACCGCCTCATCTGAGTCTCGAACCTCCCTCCTAGGTTTCCTGAGTCTTTCAAACACCGGATCGGTCAGGCTATTCAGATTCTTTGGTTATTGTGATCATATACTGTAATTGCCTTGTACTTAACCTCGCTCTTTTTGACAGCAGCATTGGTGTTCCAGAGGTTCCGTGGATCCGGGAAGTAACATCTCCCACCTGTGGCCCCAAAGGTCGCACAGCGGGTTTCTTTTAGTTCCCCTGTGCGTCACTTGAGGACGGAGGTTTCAACGGTCTACACGACACTCAAGTCAGAACAGCAGTGGGTACAGGCAGACCAGTATATTGATGGGCCTGATTGTAGTATAAGTGGATTTGATGGAAAGAGTAAGTGCCCCTTGGTGATAGTAGAGTTGAGCTGGTGGGGTTTAACGACCCAATGTCATGTAGCATTGAAAGACTCCATCCCTGTCCCATGTTTGTTGGGTAATGATCTTCCTGATCCTGAGATAGTCGCAGCATCTACCCAATTGAGGGCCAAAGAGATCCCCAGATTGAACACTCTCAAAGCCTTACGGCCTGGAGTGCTTCCTGAGGGCTTGTTGGAAGGACTGTCATGGCCGGTAGCCCCTAGTCCTGTTCCACAGACTACAGAGTTGCCTACTCCTGTGGGAGAGGGGCTAATAGACACTGAGGACCCTATATTGGTAGCATGGGACACAGTGACTTCAGAGTTGCCTGGCACCCCACAGGAACCTTAGGTGGAGGACCAGGAGGGCCCAAGCTGAATGAGTTCGCATCAGCTGGGGGCCCAGGCCAGACTGACTTCTTCACAGCCCAGAAAGAGTGTCCCACTCTGGCGGGTCTGCTGAAGCAGGTGGAGGAGCAGGCTAACGGCGAGGGCTATGACTTGTTCAATGTGTACTGGGAGGATGGACTCCTGTACAGTGAACCAAAAGACTCTGAGGGTGAGGGCATCAGTAAGTTGGTGATTCCCCAATGCCACAGAAAGTTCCTTTTGTATTTGGCTCACCAAATTCCTTTAGCGGGTCACTTGGGATTGACGAAGACATCAGACCGGTTGTCTGTGCACTTTCACTGGCTGCAGTTCGGCGTAAAGGTTAATGAATTTGTCCAGTCCTGCTGGACTTGTCAAGCTTCTTGTAAGTCAGATGGTGCCACAAAGGCCCCTTCAATTCCACTACCATGGTTGGGCTGCCTTTCAAGAGAATAGGCATGGATATTGAGGGCCCTTTGGATTCTCAAACCAGCTCAAGGAAGAGATATATCTTGGTGGCGGGAGACCATGCCAAAATATACCCTGAGACTATCCCTCTGAGGAGCAACAAAGCCCCTGTGGTTGCGAAGGCTGTGATTGGGAAATTCTCTTGTGTTGGAATCCCCAAGCAAGTCATTTCTGACAGGGGATCAAACATCATATCAGCGTATATGAAGGCCATGTGGGAAGAGTGTGGAGTCACCTATAGGTTCTCTCCATCCTTCCATCTAAAAATGGGCTTGTTGAGCAGTTCAACAAGACCCTGAAAGGCATGATAGGTGGATTTGAAGAGCAGCAGAAGAAAAAATGGATATTTTCCTGACATGCCTTCTGTTCGCCTCCAGAGAGGTGTCACAGAACACAGCAGCGTTTTTCCCCTTTCAGCTTCGGTTTGGACACCCTATATGAGGTCCCCTCAGTCTAGTGAAAGAGGAATGGGAAAGCAAACCCTCATCCCCTACACGAGATGTTGTGGACTATGTACTCGGCCTTCAGTCTAGACTGGCCAAGTACATGGAATAGTCAACAAAGCACCTAAAGGCCATTCAGGAGCTGATGAAGCACTGGCACAACCAGAAGGCCACAGTGACAGCCTATTCTCCAGGAAGTGGGTGTGGATTGTGGAGCCCACCAAGCCCAGTGCCCTTCAGGACAAGTGGGCTGTGCCTTACAATGTGCTGGAAACGGTCAGTGAGGTGAATTATCTCATTTACGTGAAAGGACCTAAACAGATGTTCAGGGTCTTTCATGTCAACCGGCTAAAATGCCATTAGAGTCGGGATGACTTGGGCCAATTTGCTAGTCTGTTTTCACTGACTCCCGGTCGCACAGATTGGTGCACCCATAATGTGGACACTGGAGACAGTAAGCCAGTGAAGAGTAGGATTCAACGGATGTCCGATAAGGTCTGGGATGCCATCCAGGAAGACTTTTCCAAGATGTTGTCCCCAGGAGTGATAGAGCCATCCCACAGCCCTTGGGTTAGCCCAGTGGTACTGGTCCCTAAAAAGACCAGTGGCTGGAACTCTGAAGTTTGCTTTTGTGTGGACTACAGGGGGCTCAATTCTGTCACGAAGACAGATGCTCACCCCATTCTTTGGACAGATGAGCACATTGACAAGCTCAGAGCTGCCAAGTACATGAGTACCTTTGACCTCATGGCAGGTTATCGGCAGGTCAGCTTGACAGATGGAACGAGAGAGAGATAATCATTCTGAACCCCAGAAGGACATTATCAGTTCACTGTGATGCCCATCAGATTGAAGAATGCCCCTGCCACATTTCAGGGAATGGTTAAGCAGGTTTTGTCTGGTTTGGAAAACTTCAGTGTAGCCTATTTAGATAACATTGCTGTGTTCAGCCACACCCGGGAGGATCATTTATCCCACCTGAAACAAGTGCTTCAGGCACTGCAGAATGCAGGTCTGACTATCAAGGCCACGAAGTTCCAGATAGGGCACGGTACCGTGACTTACCTAGGCCACCTGGTCGGTGGAGGGAAGAAACAACGCCTCAAAGCAAAGGCACAGGCTGTGAAGGAGTGGAACACCCCCACCACACAGATACAGGTGAGAGCGTTTCTAAGTCTCACCGGGTACTACCAGTCGTTCATCAGGGGATATGGGACCATCGCCACGCCCCCGAATGATGTAACTTCCAAGAAGATGACAAAGAAGGTGCCCCGGAAATTGATTCGCCACAGACTGATCTGTTGACTTACATACTCTATAAAACCATGTGAAAACGTGAAAGTATGGACCACGCAGCAAGAGTGCGCAAGAGGAAAAGCGAATACTTAACCCGCACGCTAAATGCGTCTTCTCCAATGGGACCCCCCCTTTCTAAAAAAGCCAAAACGGACGGTACCATAGAAGCTCAATCCAAGATCACAGGCTTCTTTGGGGTGGCTACACCCCCGCCCGGCAAATAATAGGAATTACTGATCTTGTGGTTACACTCCCAAGCAACATTGAAAGTCCACAGGCCGGGCCTGAAAAAGTTGATATCCTCATCCAGCTCCTCTGATACTGACAGCGAGGCAGAAAACCTCATCACAATCTCCACAGTCTTTCTTTGAAGAAGAGGTCTTTTCCACCCCTATGTTAAATGGTGTAGCCTCTACAGTCTACACACTTTTTACACTTTGACTAATATGGAGAAAGAACAGCAAGACCTAAAAAATGCCATATTAGATAGTTATGACGGGGTTGGTGGCCCCCATGCAATCTGTGAGCCTGCTAAGGACCTACTAAATACATTGCACACATTTGGACTGCAAGCGGCTAAGGGCACTACGTCTGGAATGTCAGGATGTTCCCCCATCAAATGTTGCCGGGGTTAGGTATTGTTTCATCCAGTGTTGAAACAGCCACTGAGAGTCATCCTGCTGAGAGGAGAGGAGGATGATGACCTACCCTCACCTGTGAGAGAATAAAGAAGAACGAGACACCTCCTCCCCTCAGAGGGTAATCTAGAAAAGAAAATAGTGCAGACGCTTGTTGAACAAACCACTAATTAAAATGAACTTGCTGCAGTGCATAGAAGGCCAACTTCCTTTAAATGGCATTCCTGTGGTGGCCTGTAAGTGCAGGCCTGAATATTATGCTCCTCCAGAAAAAACGATGGTCACCCGGACATTAGAATATGGCACAGTACTGGCCACCAGGGGGCGCACGAATGAGGACTGCCCCCATGTGAGCTCTGCCTTCATGGTCCCAGAAGCGGTCTGAGCCCCCACTTCTGGACCCCGCAATGGGTGAAAAGTGGTGTCAGGGTGTATGATCGTGCCCGCCCCTCGCAGGAAGAAACCCGGCGAAAAACGGCAAGGATTTTGAGTAATAACGTCTGATTGAACATAACAGTCTTGCAAGCTGTGACTACGCCGAAGTGAAAGTGGACCTGATTAATGTTAATCCTGTTGGGAGACCCACAGGTCAAGTAGCGGAATTGAAAGACTCCTCCGAGGTACGGTGGGCAGCAGAGTCTTGCAGCCGCCCCGCACACCCTCAGGAAGGGAACCAGTGAAGCCAGCGGACGGTGGAACAGGGGTACTACGAATAATCTGATACAGTAGAGGCCGCCCGACTGACGCATCCAGATATTGCATCATTCCACCTCCCTCGTGCGGACCACCTCAAACTTTTCTTGGAAGGAGCTGGCCTGCTCTATGTGGCCGGGCGCCCATGTAACACACCTCCCATGACTGCCCGAGGGATACTCAACCCAGAGGAATCGCTGTATCGGCCCTGGACGCAGGGAAGGGCCTTCCCTCAATCGTGGACCCCTGCAGTAACGCCAGAGAGGCTCCCCGCAGACCCAGCCAACTTTCGTGGACCAGCACAACTCCAACGGACCTACATTGCGCACGACTGGAGGCCCGGAGACCGAAAGCAGTGCACCAGTCGACCTGACGACATCTTGCTCACCTGGGGCAATATGGACCGTACTACGGAGCTCGTCAAGTGAACAGTGGCGAATACAGTAAGTGCTGCTCACTAACCCCTGAAAATAAAAACTGGTTAATCCAAGCCCAACTCGAATAAACTGAGATAACTAGGACCCTAGACTTGCCAGGTACTATACGCTCTGCGGAGAGATTCGAACACTGAGAGCAGCAGATAGACGCTGCTATTATATTCAGTATGTAGTTTAATTGTGGTGCAGAAGTTTACGAGCACAGCGTCAAATGTGAGCTTGACGAATGGGGCACGCGGCAAACGTTAAGTCCTGGGGTTCACTCAGAAGCCATACGGAGCCTGGGAAATCGGTGTTGTGCGTGATGAATACCTCCATGAGCAGTGCAGCCCTTCACAAGCACAGATGACTGTCTCACTGAGTCAACGCGGGAAGCGGGAAATGAGAAAAGGTAATCCCAAATCTTCATGAGGAAGGAACACTGACTTTGGAACTTGCTGGACTCAGATCCTGCTGTGCCCTCTTGAGAAAATAAAGGTCCCTTCTCAAGTGAACTCCAGTATCACAGTGAGGGCCCTGCCCTCGATGGCAACTCAGTGTAGGCAGCTAGGAGACATTCTCTGTACGCGGTTGTGAATGAAATACGGGGCTTCGCTGCATCATATTACTCCCCATTGATAGACTTAAGTAGACCAATGCAACTCCTCGACCTTGAGAGCCGCTACATACACAAGTGGTAACTTCTGAGGCCCCTTATTCCTGGAATCACTCTGGACACATCCGTCCTTCATCTTGAACGTTAATGAAGTGACCAGCTGGCCTAAATCATCCCACTAAGGGTGTTACATGATCCTTCTTAGGCAGGGCAACAAAAGCAGTCAATAAGGGGGAACCACGGATACTAAGCATCCCAACGAACAACACAGAGGCTATCCTACACCGCCACAGGAATCTGGTGAGAGCCACGATATTGCTGAATGTACTGTCTACACATCTCAGGAAGGCAAGGAACAAGCTGGAAAGCACCACACTACTAAACACTCCCCCAAGGTGCCGCTCATTGGGTGGGTATATCCCGACCCTACAGTGCGAGCACTCTCCCTCTTAACATTACAAATGACGGATTATATCTCTCCTCTCTCCTGGAGACCCCTTGTGCCGCTGTCGGACCTCACACTCTACTTGATCCAGGTGCACAATCTCTGGAGCCAGACAAAGGTACGCTAAAACCTGTGGTTTCTCTCATCAGATGTGCTGATCAAGCAGAAAATGAACCCTCACTGCAGCTCTTGAATCCCACACTCCATTGAGAAGGTTGGGCCCCCATAGTATTTAGGACGTGTGCTGTCTTCTCTCAGCGCTGAAGGAAGATAACGGATCGGCTTCTCCAGAGCCTTCGCACATTCTCTCAAACATCACCCCTCCAAGTGCCATGTGCTGTGTGCCTATGAACACTAAGGAAAGACTTTCATCTTACAAGTTTTCCCCGCCTCGCACTCACAACACTCCCCCCAGTGACGTCGCAATGGCGTCCTCAGGTCCAGAAGCGGCGGCAACCAAAGCAGATGTGGCCGACCTGTTGTCTGAAATGAAGAGTATGAGAGCTGATATAAGCGGTAAAATAGACAAATGAACTCATAGGATGAGAAAATGGAGGAGAGGTTGGAAGAAGTGGAGCGCAACCAGACCTCACCACACTAGAATCACAGATGGATGCCAGGATCGCGGATATTGAAACTAGGGAAGAGGAATTTCGCTTGAAGGTCACAACTTTTTCAATTTCACAACTATGCAGAAAAAGCACAAGTACTTGACAAGGCCAGACGTGACACACAGATCCCCTTGGACTCGGCGAGCGTATCTATTTACCAAGACCTCTCCTCTCTCACTCTAGCCATGCAGAGGAATTGCCTCCCACTCACCAAATTCCTGAAAGAAAAAGCAGTACGATACCGGTGGGGATACCCCTTCTCGTTGACATTTGAAAGGGAGGGGAGCACGATAAAACTGAAAACCAAAAAGGACATTGGCAGCTGCATTACAGACCTGGTCAGAGATCCAGAGGAGGGATCGGTCCCGGATGAAGGAAGGAATAGAGACAGAGAATGGAGGATCAAAGGACTAAGGTGAAGAAAGATACCAGCTTCAAGGAAGTTTAGGAGGATGAACGAATCCCCTGACATGGAACACTGAACACTATGCTTCGTACTGATGACGTTGCTGGAACGTCGGCCCAGGTTGACAATTCATTAACTTTTTTCAAAGGAGGAACTCCTGTATCAAGGGCGGCCACAACCGTGCAACGGGCGCTGACAACAAAGATTCCAGATTGTAAGATTTATACGTAAAATTCCTGAAACAAAATAGGGGGGTACCATGGTGGGCTCATTCATTTTAGAAGTGTTATGTTAAAGGACCAAATGGGGTTAGATCTTCGCTGGTGGTCCGAGACTGACTGGGTGAGGATAACCCAGATACTTCGGACACCACATAGGGACAATAGGGGGTTGTGGGGTGAAGGGGGAGAGGGAGTGTTTACGGCAGGTAAACATCTTGGTACACGCAGTCTCATGACATGGGTGTTGACTAATTACTGGTTGGGGCCTCTGATCAGACATTTAGTTGGCAATTATGTTCCAGACAACTGACAGTGGGCCTCATTACGACCCAGGCGGTAAGTTACCGCCTGGGCCGTGACTTTACCACCATGGCGTAAACTATGTTTACGCCATGGTGGTTGGCGGACTTACCGCCCCATTCCGAACTTGGCGGGGCGGTAAGTCCCCAATCCCCATTTACCCTTCCCCATTCCCATTTTTGCCCCATAGGGCATAATGGGAGTGGGGAAGGCGTTAATTACGCCACCGTAAATTACGGTGGCGTAATTAACTCCATGGTCCCTTAGCGCCATGGATTTTAACACCTGCTAAAAGCAGGTGTTAAATCCGCCACGGCGCTAAGGGACCTCGTACTCAGGCGGTAAGGGTCGGCGCTGTTTACGCTGCCGTAAACCCCTTACCGCCTGGGGGTCGTAATGAGGCCCAGTGTAGCAAGTAAATCCGGATTCCTTAGCGCGGGCACTTTGAATGTTAAGGGTCTTAATTCCCCCATCAAAAGGTCATTAGTCTCTTGGGAATTTAGGAGGGCCAACCTCAATATACTCTTCCTTCAAGAGACCAGATACATACGTGGGGAGGAACGTATGGTCCTTTATGCCAAAATGGGACTTGAATATTGGGGTTCAGGCCCCCTACGGAAAGCAGGCGTGGGTATCCTGGTTAGAAAGGGCCTCAAATTTGAAGTTAGAAAGACCTGGTCAGACGTAGGAGGTAGAGCTATCGCTCTGGTAGGCAGACTGCACAACACAATCCTCACTTTAGCATCCCTTTATGCATCCAACACAGGACAGTCCCGCTTTCTTCAACACATGATCCCTAAGATTATGCTCGAGGCAGAGGGCAAAGTCATTCTTTGGGGAGACTTTAATATGTGGGCTAACCCTGCACTCGATAGACAAGCTGGCAACCCACAATCGAATGAACCGCCTGATGGTGGTCATGCTGAAGTGATCAAAATGTTGGGCGTATATGGATTACACGATATATGGCACCACCTACACCCTCTCCAGTCAGGCTATACGTTCTATTCAGCCCTGCACTCTACATTCACGAGAATAGATTACATATATCTTACTGTTGATTTAACTGACACAGCATCTGCATCAGATATTTCCCCAATCTCCTGGTCGGACCACGATATGGTCACCACTGCTCTTAGCTTCCTGGCCCTACCGCATAAAACCTTGAAATGGCAGTGCAATGAGTCGCTGTGGAAGGACCCTGTTTTTCGTGAACAACTAGCAAAAGAGATCACAGAGTACTTTGAACAAAATGGCACGGGGGATGTGTCCACAAATACAGTGTGGGAAGCTGGGAAGGTGACCTGGAGGGGCATATTGATTAGGGAGGGTGCTAATAAGAATAGAGAGAGGGCCTTAATAGAAAATAAACTCAGGAAAGAGATTGCACAGTTGGACCTTCTGGCGCAGTCCAACGATGAGGGGAGAAGAGATAGAATAGCGGAGGCTGTCCAAAAGAGGGAGGAACTTCGGCGATTGGAGGAAGGCCTAGTCATTCGCAAGCTCCAATTTTTAAAGCAAAAACACTACAAAAAAGGAGACAAGGCAGATGCTCTTCTGGCTGCTAGGTTAAGAGGGCAATGGGCCGAGCAATGGGTTACGTCCATAGAAAGTGAGCATAACACCCAACCAATGGAACCTAACAGTATTCCTGAGGCTTTCGCTGATTTTTATGAACATCTCTACAAATCTGGAGCCATACAGGGGGAGGTGAAAATAAATCAGTACATGAAGGGGATCAATATGCCAAAACTCTATCGTGACAAGGCAGAAATACTGGAATCTCCCATAACCTTGATGAGGTGGAAGATGCCATTAAAAGGCAACCAATGCAGAAGGCACCTGGCAGTGGTGGGTAGGGTAGACTGCAGGTTTTTATAAGACCTTCCTTGGACCCCTCCTTCCCTTTATGGTCGATTTATTTGATCATATTTTGCAGACTAGATTAGCAACCGAATCCTTCTCGCAGGCAATAATCTCTGTAATTCCTAAGGTCGGTAAAGACCCAAAACAGTGCGCATCTGACCGCCCCATCTTCCTCCTTAATATTAACGCCAAAATCTACACACATGTGCTGGCGGCAAGACTCGAAACCCATATGCCATTTTTAATACATCCCGACCAGGTCAGATTAATCCTTGGTCGACAAGGTGCTGATACAACCTGTAAGACTCTTCATCTAACGCCCCCTTGTTACTGTCTATTGATGCTGAGAAGGCGTTTGACAGAGTAGAATGGAATTTCTTAGAGGCAGTGTTATGTAAAATAGGGCTTGGCCCAACACTCAGAAAAGGGGTTAAGGCAATATACACATCACCTCGGGCGTCGGTGATGGTGAACTCAGCATACTCAAGGTGGTTTTCCCTCGAGAGGGGCATGAGAAAGGGTTGCCGCCTCTCGGCAATATTGTTTGCTCTCTCTTTGGAACCCCTCACCCAAACACTCATGGCAGACAGCCAAGTTGAAGGCTTGCAGGTACATGGAAGAGAATACAAACTAGCCCTATATGCCGACAACATCTTACTCCATCTACGGAACCCCCTGTAGATGGAGTACAGTACCCCAGCCCATACAACTCTTATTGAGACCTATGGCTCGTTTTCGGGGTTTAAAAACAACTCGTCCAAATCTATTCTCTTCCCCTTACACAAATCTACTCCAGAGTCATCCAGGGAACTCTCTCAGCTGGCTTGATGATGGGAGGCCCAACACTGTGTTACTTGGGAATCAATCTGACAAGGAATATAGATGATATGTATGAGGCAAACTCCCCTTAGCTCCTCTCTTCGTTTCATGCAGACTTGGCAAAATGGCGCCCTCTCACAATCTCTTGGATGGGGCAGTTAAACGCCATCAAAATGGTCAGCCTCCCTCGCTTTTTATATCCTTTCCAAGTCCTTCCCTTGAAAATTCCAGGTGGGTTTTTCAGAGAGGTGAAAAGTGCCATGTTACAATTCCTGTGGGACGGAAAGAAACCAAGATCATCATATGATGTCCTCATACTCCCCAAAGAAAATGGCAGTGTGGGCCTCCCAAACCTCAAACTTTACTATCAAGCATTCCAATTGCGAGTATTAATACCCCACTTAAGAGATAGGAAAGATCTACAATGGGTCCAACTAGACAATGATAACCTAACCCCAGCCACGGTTTCAGAATGGTTATGGGTCCCAAGACCCAAACATTTGCGAAGACTTCGAGACCACCCCATACTAGGTACCATATCGGAAATATGGAGGGGCAGACAGAGTAGGAATCACGACGTGGCCATCCCCGCTAAGCCACTTATGGGCACCGGCCTGGAGAGGGTTGGACAACTGTGGAAGGGTGGGGCATTCCTGACGGTCCCGGAACTCCAACTGAAACTGATCTCAGTCTTTCTTTACTTAGGGCTTAAGGGTGTGCTATTGGGACTGGCGTGTAAAAATATAAAGGTTACTCAAACTATTCGAAAAACTCCTCGATACAGTGTCTGGAACTAAGGGTTTGATTATGCACATGTAACAAGCACTGTTAGAAAAAGGCTTGAAATCAATCACGAAACTCAAACATAGATGGGAGTAGGATTTTGGTAGAGAATTCGACCAATGCACATGGGACAGGATATGTAAAACACCTTCGCAGGTATCAATTGCTGCACAGTATAAACTACACGCTATTAAATTACTGCATAGGTGGCAATACAATCCCCATAGACTATCCAAAATGTTTCAGACTACTAGTCCTATGTGCTAGCGAGGATGTGGGAGAAGGGACAATTATTGGCACATGTGGTGGGAATGTCCTAAGGTGCCTATCTATTGGAGTGAAATTCTAGGCTGGATTAGGCAGATCGATGGAATCTCCCGAGTGGCAACACCTCTCCTTGTATTGTTTGACCTGGAGGAAGAGGATGCTGAAGGGCGTAAAGTAGGCAGAATTGTGGCCCCCTTGCTACTTGCGGCACGTGCCTGCCTGGTGATCTGGTGGAAGGCGCAACATCCCCCCTCCAAAGAAGAATGGATCGGGTGCAGGAATGTCATTTAGGGGTCACCAGAGGTCACAACTGCAACCTCTGAGGCATCCCTTGCAACCTCCGTGGTCTCCCTTGCGACCTCTGGGAAAATAAAATTAAGAAAAGTTTTTCTTTTCTGTTTTGTAATGCAAGCTCCTGGGCTGTGGCCAGCACCATGTAGCTCTTTACTTCTGGAGTGGCTGGATTTCTTGTTCAGGCCCCTTTAAAAAAAGAAGAAAAATAAGAACAGGAGTGCCACAAGTCTAACACTTTCAGCACTGACCCTAAATAAGAAAGAATAGGAATACCACATAATGTGTCTTTTTGGAATTCTATACAAAAATTGATAGACTCATTAAAGGTTTATTTCAGGCACACTTCAGGGGGTGAATCACTGATTTAGTCTGTTCTTAAACGCCTCAACTCAGCCTTTCATCCTTCTGAGGTCGATAAACACAGGTTGGGTGATATTGGGTGTACATTTTTTCTATATAAATCACTTAAGTGTAAGTGCTATGTAATAAAACATCATTATCATTTGGTCATGGACGTCTGCTTGCATTCACAGTAATTTGGTAATATGGGCCTATACACACTGATCTTAACGATACATATGGCCATCCATTCTTGTATGAAATGTACATCACATTATAGTGATATCGTAACCATATTTTTCGTAGTGTATAATGCTATGTGATGCCACTTCCTGTTTTGTCAATGGGTGAAAGGTCGTGTTCCATCGCTTCCCGCGATACAACTATTGGGTGGGTCAAATGGCATCACTTACTGTGATGTCATCAGGGGTTAAGGGTCGTGTGATGTCAATTCCGCTACCCCTTGCATTTTGGTGAAATGACGTCCCTGTCGGGGTGGCCACAAATATATCTACAATGGAGCGAATCACTGCTGCCCTCCACGAAAGATCGGCCCAACATGAAGTACCATGGAGTGACTTTGCAGATCTGTACGCCCCCAACCCTGAAAGGATCCCTGCTTGAAAGTGATAATGGCTGTAAACGTAACCAGTAACATTCTATACCGAAACCAGATTAAATTGGCCCGGGAATCCGAGGAATACCCTGCTAAAATTATTAAGACTTTCTGTTTTGTGAAAATGTCAAACTTACTTGAAAGGTGGCCCCACAAGATGTGAATATGCATGTATGTTAATGTGTTTTAAATGTGCCGATGACATGTCTTGTGGGTGGGGTGAGAGAAAGGGGGATTACAAAATATTTTTTCTGGTACAGTATCTCTGGAGAAAAGAATGAACTTAATTACTCAGTGGTTGCAACCTGATAGCAATATCAAAAGTATGTTATTTGTTCTTTTTGCTTAAAACCAATAACATTTTGAAAAAAAAGGAATATGACACAGTGCGTCATGTTCAATTGCAAGGCTGATTGATAAATGGTTACAAACCAGGCCTAATTGCAGGACATCCCCAAGCCATGCAACAGCCCCCTCGAATCAGAATGGGAAGCCTGCAATTGCGGGAGTCTTATCTCAACATATGGCAATACAAGACACCATGCCCTGTTCTGATCCACCGATGGCACCTGCTGCTCTATGGAATAACCCACCGGGCGTAAGATTGCAGGCCATCCCTCGACACTGTGAGGCATGAGTGAGAACGTACTCAACTAACACAACCCATCATGATTGGGAGGATGGGGTTGTGCAGATACAGTGGATCCTGGATGAGACATTACCCCTGGGGGAATGGGAAAAGATGGAGGAGTTGTGCCCAACTGTAATCAGTCCGTTTGTGAATCGAAGTTTCCTTCTTGATTTATGGCACAGAATTGCATCTTTGAAAAAAAAAGGTTTAGACGATGTAGTTCACATGGAGATACCTGACATAGAAGCCCAACTAACTGGGCTATAATACATGTAATTTCTCCAAAAGTGGTATCTCTACTGAGTTCATGTCATGCAGAATTGAAAAAGTTGGGCTTTCAACTGACGGTCTGCCGTAAGCACACCATGCATATACCTAGTAGTAGGGATGCTTCCCCTCTTAAGAAATTACCAGTAAGAACGGTTGATTTAAATATCCATAGTACAGAAAGGGTTACCTTACTGGCTACACTTGCCAATCCTGTGACCAAGGTTACCGATTCGAGAAAGGTGGAGCAATGGGTTCCCGACTCATTTGAAGCCAATGGGTACTGATGCCTCCAAGTATTGTAGAGCCTTAAACGGCTGAGCTGCAACACCCGAGACCATAGTTCCTTTTTAAATTAACCCGTTCGGATTTCTTTCATTTCTGCATGTGAGTTTTTCTTCCTTTAGGAGACTTGGGTTTGTGGGAATTTCAGTTTTGATGGCTATAATATACTTTGCAGATCGACCAAACAAAAGGATAGAAGTCTCCCAATGCGGGTATGGCCATTGGGACCAGATCTCAGTATAATCTGAAGGTGTTTAGGTCAGGGCCTGAATCTCCTTATGTATTGTCTGCTGAGTTGGAATGGTCATGCCCATATTACGAATAGGCTCCTGGTCATCAATCTATATGACCCCCATGGAGTTGTGGTTTCTAAAGATATTCAGAAAACATAGAAAGTCTCCTTTACCGTTGGCATGATCTCCATCCGGGAAAAAGGTCTGGTAATTGCAGGAGACTTTAATGCCCACGTTTCACCCACCGAGTCTATGCTCCGGTTGGATCCTGATTCAGATATGAGATCGAAGTCCTCTAAGTCATGTAAGAAAAGGAGAGATCATGGGTGGGGGCAGGTCTTGAATATTCACGATTTTATATGTTTGAATAGCAAGCCCCAGGGCAGCAAACCATTGGGATATACATGGACTAATGGTAAGGTTTCTTCTTGTATCAATTATGTTTTCACTGACTCTGCTTTGCGGTCTTGCTTTAGTCCTCCTAATATAATCCACACTGCCCTCAGTGATCATCCCATAATCATCCGGTCAAAGTCACTGGTGGACCCTTGGAAATATGAGCAAATTGGGTTAAATATTTCAGTCAATGTACAGGGCAATTGGATTATCTGGTTGGATAGTAATGTAAGAAAAGTCAATCTATTTAATTATTGAATCATGTCAAACGTAACATTAATAACACACATTTTGGGCTTTTTGAAATTGCAATCCATCAGCGGAAGAAAGTCTATTGTAAAGCCAGAGTAGCAGTCAAGAAAGATCTCAGTCTGTCTTGTGTCGATAGAGCGACACAACCTACGCTGCTCTCGACCCAATATAAGAACCGGATAAGACAACATAGTCATTCAGTTAACATAATGCAAACTGGACATTTCTTTTCAGACTACTAAAGGCAGATTACAATAAAAAGGTTTTGATCGAAACTACAGAAATGTTCTTGGCGGCACCACTCCCTAGGTACTTAACACTATATCAGAAGAGAAATTGTTTGGGCATATTGAGGAATTATATTATGATGATAAACTGGTAAAGCCTGTGGTGGAACCTCCCTCACTTATGTTTGGGACCACTACAGGGTTTGAGGCCAACGATATTTTAGAGGGCATAAAGAGGTTGAAGGCATCTACAGCCCCCGGCCCTGACTCTGTTGCCAACGTCGTCATTAAAGCAAACCCGTCTTTTTAGGCAACAATCTTATCCCCATTATACAAACAGATCATGGCCAGTGGCAGGATTGTAGCTAGTTGGAGGGGGTCCATCCTGGTCCCTGTATTTAAAAAGGGGGACAGGACGAACCCCTCCAATTACAGGCTACTGGTCATGTTGGAATCGAGTTCCAAAATATTTGCATCGCTGATGCTGAAAAAACTCAATGGGTGGGCAGAGGAGAAGGGACACCAAATGTGCTTTAGAAGGGCACACAACACGTCCCACAATATATGTGCCCTTCATTACCCCATGGTATAAGTATACAGATGCCTGACCAAAAGACTTTATTTCTGCTTTATCGACTAAACTAAGGCTTTGGACTCTGTCTCGTGGCCATTGCTATGGAGCAAGTTGAAACACTGGGGTTTGGACCCGTTTCTCCTATAATATATAAAAGCATTTTATAGGGACACCTCAGTTGTAATTCACCTAACCAGGGACTTAAACAGGTCACACCCCTATTTAATTTGTATGTCTCTGACATGGACGATGTGATGAAAATTGTGTGTAATTCCCCTCCAAATATAGGAGGTGAATTAACTCCATGGCAACCTATGCCGATGATACTGTGCTTTTAGATTACACCCCAATAGGTTTTCAGTGATCCATGAACTCACTCTCCTCCTTTGTAACTGCTAACCACATGGAAATCAATGCCTCTAAATCTAAGATATTGGTAATTGGAAGCAGATCCACAAGAAAACACCACTTTATTTGGAAATTCGCCCTCACCGCTTCAGAAGTGGTTGATAGCTAAATCTACTGGGCTCTCCAATTAAATCTTGTCCTATACTTACCTTCTACGGTGACCATAAAATACCTAAAGCCTGTAAAAAATGACTGGTCATCAACAGATTTATAGCCAGGAAGGGTGGAAATAATGTGGGGGGTCTGTTGGCCATTTATCGCATCAGTATCATTACAGGGGTACTCTACGGTTTGGAGAAACTATCTGATCGCCATGTGGAGTGACTGGAAAGAATGGGGGGGAAAATACTTTGCTCTAATCTGGGTGTCCCTAGCACGGTAGCAGTCGAGGCATAAAGATGTCAATTGGGACTCCCATCAATCAGGTCATTGTGGCTACTAAAACGCTGCACGTTTTTCCTGCAAATGTTTCTGCGTTCTGATACTATTACCCTTTTGGGTAATATTGCCCAAAGTATGCTGGAAGGGAGCTCTAATGCCATCCTGTAAGAACTGCAAAAGTCTGCATTATTACATTTAGATAACGTAGCCCTGTTTGTGGAGCGGATGCTGAACCCACCCAATGCTCTGATTGTATTAAAAAATAAAACCAGAAATTGGGATAGAGCTGATATCAAAATTGAAGGGGGAAACATTTTCTGTCAATATTGCTTGCAAGGTTTTCAACTAGAGACTCCATGCACACATTTGTCCAAACTGTGTGCAGGTGACCTGAGAAGATTTATTGTCTACTTGCGTGTCAATATGCTCCCTACTCTTGAATACACTGGTAGTTGGACTGAAACCCCTTATGACAAAAGACTTTGTTACATGTGTCATGGCCCAATTGAAACCAGTCGGCATGTATTACCCTCCAGTCCAAACCTAAAGTTACAATATCACAAGAGATACCAGGGGCTGGTTGACCATGAGGAATTCTGGAGTGGGGCAGAATCCCTGGTCAAAACCTCGGTGGCCTTTTACATTTGGAAGGAGGAATTTACCTTGATTGCAGTCGCACGTTAACGCTCAAGTCTTCTTTCTTATATATTTTAGTATTGAGGCAATTGGTTTGTTTTTCTAATTCTGGGAAAACCTGAATTACACTCTTTTTCACTTGTACATTGTGTATCTAATTGTAGAGGCTGGTCCTACTCACAGCTGTTTGGGCCCCCAGCTATTAAGGTCATTTGTGTAATCATGATGTTTTATTGGAATGTTTAATAATTACATTAACATTTTTAGATCAAATGCATTTTTAAGTGATGAAATGTTATGCAATAAATTGTATTTTAATACTGTGTAATGTGCTTAAGGGTTGTTTAACCAAATGCACAATACATTTTTTGATTATTTTTTTAAAGGGCTTTGGCATAGTCCAGATGAGCATTTATAAGAGCCCCAACTACTAGAGACTGCAATTACTTGGTTTCTGATTTTCAGTGGCTATGAAGCATCTTTTGCCAGTATTTTGTGTAAAATCAGCAATACATAGATGAAATAAGATCGATGCTAAAATGTAGGTCTTTTGTCCCTTTGAGGTCTTTATCTTTTCAGCGAGACCTGCTGCAGCAGTATAACACATCACATGTGTCTGTATTGAGTGTAATCAGCTCTCCTAACAGTGAAAATGAAATCCCTAAATTCTGAGGTTTAAAGCACAAGTTAGTATTATCACCACACTCATATGTTCTAGTAACATCTGCAAATGCAGGGGACAAAAGGGACTTCCTATACACCATGGACCTATTCATAATATATGTTAATATTAAACAGTTTTCTAAATATGAAGAACCTTTTTAAAATAAATGTATGTATAGGTATATGAAATTGTGTTATGCAATTCAACCCACTTGTTTAAATCTTCAATAAATGTCCTAGCCAACACTGTAGCTTGGTGTCTTGTAAAATAATCATTCTATACAATGGGGGTTACCCCTAACATCTCTTTTGTACACAGAGACTATAACACCACATCCCAAGTTCGCATCAAATCATCTAAGCTGGTGCATATATATTGCATGATGAGGTTAGTATATTTGCCCATCCTTCAAGCAATTTAAAGTAGCATGCCATCTGGCCTGGTTAGATAGTTTTTCATTGTGTTTTAAGGGAATAATCCCTCAATGCACTGAGGAAAGATTTTACACACAATTTGCTCACTTGCAAAACAGTGCAAATGGTCTTCTAGCCCCCTATTCATTCAATTCAATTATGGTGTAGCTAACAGTGGTTAAACATGTGCTTTACAGCACCTGCAGATGTTTCTAAACACACACACACACACCCACACACACACACACACACACACACACACAACGTTGCAGGAACAAGCAGCATATGTTTGCTAACACTGAAAAAGAGAACATCATTCAATGTGGTTGTTAAGAGATATATCTCTCTCCAAGAGTACTTGGAACTGTATCATAGTGGTACTCTTTTACCAATATGCTGCTTCATGATGCAGAAAGTATTTCTCATTTGCCCTTCCACACACCTACACCCACCTTTCTCTGTTCCACCTACCTGGACAAATAAAATAAGTCTTATTGATACTTGGAAAATAGTATTTGGACCCTTTAAGAGAAGGGATGGTCCCTGCAGGTTTGTTGACGGTTTTTTTACTAAAGTCCTATTCATAAGCAAAGATGCAGAGCAAGGTGTAATTTTAAAAACCACACATAATCTGTAGCCTGCACCCCGCAGTTGAGAAACAAACACAAAAACACATGTGAAATGTTTTGCAGTCACTCAAAGAGAACTATAATTGACAAGGCCCGAGATGAACATTTCAAGTACCAGAAAATAACCAGCAACATTTGTTCAAATGGGGGAACTGATTATCCTGAGGAGAAAGAGAACAGCAGTTTCAAGAGAGAAAAATGAATTTGCATTTTCTGCTGCTGTATTTTGGTGGAAAATGTAAAATCAACAGGAACAGGAAAATTTACATTTTGAAAGCTGAATGTTTTAACGGGACCATATTAAAGGAACCCAGAACTTAATACTTGACATTTGTATTCTGCCCATGCCACCTTCCCCAAAATGAGATGTGAAAACATATATCATGCTTTCTCACAGAGATGAACTGGTGGAGTATAGGGCCATAAAGATAACAACTGGACCTGACTGCAAATCCTAAACCAGCATTTATGGGTTGCATCTGTGTACAGTGAGCTTCAGATAAGGAACAATTAACGGGGGTTCAGCAGATCTGTTTTTCAAAATCTGATCTTCCAAGCCCACATGAAGGAAGATAACAAAATATCTGGAAAAACAAAGGTTAATCTGAAGAATCTACAGCCTCGGAAACTGTCCAAGTGTGGGGGGCAGCGACAAAAGTCATAATTCCCTGAAGGACTAAACTTCAAATACCTTATCACCACCAGCCCTCTGGGTTGTAAAGATTAGTACTTAACTAACAGCTAAAGCACTGAAAACACCAGATGCTCAGTGGGTGACATACCCAACTGCAGATGCGATTTAATATTTAGTATTAGAAAAATGATATTTTTTACAGTAGTATTCACTTTTTTGCCCATAATTTCTGAACAGAAACTCATAGAAAGTAAATGTTTCTTTTGAAATTTTCAGCTAGAAACACTCTATTAGGTGGTAGAAAAGCAACATTTGTGTGAAGTCATTTTCAGTATGCAAATTAGGAAAATGTGCATTTTATCACAAAGAAATGGCACACGCTAGTGTGTCATGCAGAGACAAGCCTGTCACTTTGAGATGGAAAAATAATTTTCTGGAGAAATGTATCGCTAAGTTATAAGCCAACATCTGTAAGTAATTAACCATTGGTGTTATTATGTTCATTTCAGAGAGGAATAGTGGTAATATGCATGGAATTCATTATATGAGAATGTCGGTATATTTAATGCAAGAAATCCCTGAGATGACATCACATTAAATCCGAGGGAAACTTGGTTTATAAGTTACTCCTATCAGACTGCCCTCTTCATTAATATGCCCAATTACTGCAGAGGGGTGTGTCTACTGTGATGTCACTTTTGGAATACTGTCTAACCACATACATTGACCAATTAGATTTGGGAAAGTATACACACCTCAAAAAGATGGGGAACAGTAACCCCAAAAAGTTGGGGTTACTGTTCTATTTAAGATTCACCAAAGACTCATTCAGGGATACATACTGACAGACTCACTAATGAAGAGAAAGAGTTGATAACAACAGGAAGGAGAAGGAATAAATTGCTCTCCTCTTTGCCCCATTTTGGATTATCACCAGCACCCTGAAAATGAGGCCTAGCAGGGGTTAAAGCCCCAGTCCTACTTCAGGGGAGGAAATAGCAGACAAGCTGTGAAAGCAAGCTGACCCCATCTTGCTGACAGATGCTCACTTGTTCCTGGAGGGGGAGAATTAAACCAGTCCTTAAGACGGTGCCCACCTCACTGTGACCCAGACAAAAAGAAATTAGTATGAAAGCATGATCTAAAAGAGAAATCATCCTGAGGGGAGTGATACTATAAAGGGAATTAGATAAAGTCCTGGCTCTGTTATTTGTAAGTACCCCGTGTATAGAAACTAGCTGTATATCCTGGAAATTAAGTCAATATTCCATAAGCATATGTGTTTCTGGAATTATAGATCGATGAAATAGTACCTATGGAATGCATATACTGGGATCCCCTGACTCCTGCTCTGTGCATTGCGCAAGCACAGAAGAGCAATGGACATTTCACGGTGTGCATACCTAGACAATTAAAGTAATTGAAGTCACATCCTGGATACGTCATTGAGGAGAAAACTGTTGTTAAAGCTAAGTGTTCCACACCAAAGGGAGAGGGTGATTATTCACTACCTATTCTCATGCTGTTTAAAGTTTCCCATTGAAAATGAGAAAGGTACACTTTTACATGATAATTAAATAAAAACATCATGGAAGGGCTGTTACGCTCACCTGGTATCCACAGGGATGCCACCCAGCCGGGTTACTCGCTGGTATGCTTCCCAGCTTTGCCCAGATGTGGTCTGCGGGGAAGGTTCTGCCTGAAAATACAGGAGGACTGTGTTCAAGACTGACCGACCTGGGTAAGTATCCTCTCTCCACCCCCGTATGATTTCAGCCCCTCTGGGCCCTCTCCTCACCTGGTGGTAGAATTAGGCGTGCTTTCCATCCTGCCTTCTTTGCAGGGGCGCGTTGTCTTTCGTGGGCATGTGCGGTCCAGTTACTTCACTGACGCTGGCCCGTTTGATATTGTTCAGGTAGGTCTTATTGCTGTTCTTTAGTTTTGTTGCTATCCTGCATGTCTTTCTTTGTTTAGAATGTCTCTTTTTCCTCCCATAGGTATGCAGAGCTTCACTGCGGCGAACTGGCTTGGTTGAGCCCCGCTGGTAAATGATGGAGCATTAAGAGCGCTATGATGCGGTAAGTAAGCGCTATGCGCAGCGCGGCGAAGTCTTGTCTTTGCTAACCTGTGTTTTCCTTCCTTGTAGGTCACGGTGTTCTTCAGCACGAGTAGAATGTCCGGAGTGGTGCCAGCCATGAGGCGACCAGCCAGGTAAGCCTTTTGAGCAGTTCATAATTTACAAATGTCTCTACTGCTTTTTTTAATGTTGCCTCTATCTTCCTCTTTCAGGTCATACTGTCCGGGAGGTGTGCTGATTCAAGGAAGCTGTTCTGAGAAGCTGCGAGTGGTTGAAGATGAAGACTGCAGGTAAGATGCTGCTGCTAATGATGTTCCTTTTGTCTCCTTGCAGGTTCTGCTTCTCCGAGGTTCGAGGGAATAGCTGAACACGGTGAGCGTCACGCTGCAAGCTGCAAAGTAACGCAAAGCGTGTTGCCTTGCTCGGGTGTGGTTTAAATAGCCCCAATAAATTAGTCCAGGTAAAGTAGTCCCTAGGCTACCACACCCAAAACACTAGACCGCATAGCTTGGTTCCTGGGAACCAAGCTATGTGGATGCCTCCATATTGGCTGGCAACACAATAAGTAGTTCCCAAGCACATGTTTCTCATGGTGTATGAGCCTGGCGCCATAGGCGCCAGGAGTGGCCCCAAGAGGGTTTTGGAAAAGGATGCCTGGCTCTAGAGGCCCGAGTCCTGACTCCACCTGGCCAATGGGTTTGCCAGAGTCGTGACAAGGGCATACTTTTTTGTTTCTTTAAGCCCCCAACATACATGAAGGTCTAGTAGTCTGTTGAAAATGAGTCTCAAATGCTGTTGAAATTCTGAGCTGTCTATTGAGTAAGGGGAGTGGTATCTATTCTGAATAAAGGGGAAGTAGCGAGAATTAGATATGCAGGGATACTTTGAGTTAATGTGCTTTTTAACAAATGAAGATTCATCTTGAACTCTCGTGCATTCTTTCCATAGTGCATGAATGCTCAGGGTGAATTAAATACATACATACCAGAGGTCGAAGTGGGCGGGAGCGGTTGGGAGCGGTGCTCCTATACTTTTTATTTTTAAATTTCACTGTTCCTATACTTTTATTTTAAAAAGAAACCGTTCTGCAATGGTTTAGTTTTAAAATATAAGTGTAGGAAGAAGTTGAAGCTTGCACTTCAGTGCACTGCATTGCATATTCCCATAAATACCAGGTGTGTTTGTTAGGAGGGTTTGGATTGTGTGTGGGAGGGGGTGCAGGAATGGGGTTTGTGGGGAGCGGGGCCAGATTCATAAAATGTACTTGCTTAAATAAGGGAAAATTGTTCAGGCCCGGTTTGGGGTGGGAGGAAAGCTCCCCTGAATTAGATGTCGCCTGATTAAAACATCATACAGTTTTGGTGTTACAAAAAAAGACAAAAATGAGCACAGCCATGTGGGGGCTAGGGGCACTGTAGCTTACTAAATGTTTTTAAAGAATTACCAAGAACTGTAGAGAAATAGAACAAATATCATTTGTAAGGTTTCAGGCAAATTCGTACAAACACCCTCATGTAGCCATTAACTGACATGCACGCGCGCGCGCGCGCACGCACGCACGCACGCACGCACGCACACACGCACGCACGCACGCACGCACACACACACACACACACACACACACATTCACATTTATTCATAAATTGAGGAGATATGATCTGACCTGCTCCCAGCTAATCTCTTGCAAAGGTTGAGTGATCTCCAGTGGCCATGAGAAGTGACACACACACAGAGTAGGATTTGATTTGGATTTAGATTTGCAATTAGACTAATTGAGCCAGTATCTGAGTGATCATATGCCCACCTTTGAAATGCATCACATTATTTTATTGCAGACGCACAATGTAAAAGTACAGGAGGTGAAGGTTATTTCATAGCTACTGCAGTCATTTATGCCTTTTAACGTTAAAAACACTTTGGGTTACACACTTTATGTGTTATTTCTAGGATAACAACACACACGATTGAATGGGATAATTCACAAACAGCAGAGTAAACAAAAGCCCCTTAGGTTGTGTAAAATGGCCAATTAAGTATGGCAATCCTCATTACTCCTAGTCCACCTGTCTCACCACAGTCCTTACTAAATGTAGGCTCCCTGGCTTCCAAGACAGAAACAAACAAAGGTCCCAAAAACCTACCGACTTTTCCCCTACTCCCTAAAGGGGGGTATAAAGCCCAGTCCCCCTTGTCTGCTGCCTGTCTTTTGACTATCCCTAGACAAGGAGGCAGAAGGACCCAGGAGAGAGCTGTTGGAGGCCGGCAAGGACTGTGACTATATGGTTGGACTACGAGTAATGTGGATTAATGTCCATAAGCAGCCATTACCCCATGTCCGCCCATGTCTCGTCAGAGTACCCTGAAGTGCGAGAGGAAGCAATACATGAAAAAGAACCTTACTAAGGTTCTTTACTATGAATGGATGACCCTAGCATTTGGGAGGGAGTCTGTAAATGATACCGCCACTACTGTATGAATATATGTGGATGTACCCATGGATACTGGTAGATGTCCTTGAACGTCTCTAATGAGAATTGCCCAGGATGTAGCCCTACCTGTGGCAAGTGAGTCTGCAGATGGACAGCCGCTGACCTAAACCTCTCAGAATGACAGAGATATTAGTACAACCAATGTCATTAAAAAATGACAACATGGATCGGCTGGAAATAACCTGCACCTTTCAAGGTAAATGCACTGGGAAAAAATGTGTAGTGATCAACAAGAAATATCCTTACACCTGAAGAGCAGTTTTTGTACTCTACTTATCCATCAGCCGTTTCACCAGAGATAAGTGACCTCTGACAAACCATTCAATGCTATCCATTGTCCACTGAAGCAATGCGTGCTGGACTCGCCACCATGTGACCATAGCTGCCAGATGTTCTGAGACTAAACCCGAAGTCAGAGTTTACCCCTGACAGTTGACAAAGACTCAACTCATGCATATGCATTTGAAGGGTAACCATGGATCACAGAGGAACACATTCAGATCAACCCGCCCCATGCGATTCTCAACTTATATTATTAACAAGGAAGTATGGGAGAGAAAACAAAGAATAACGAAGGATATGACACATGAGTCACTCCTGAATGACCCACAATTTTCCATATAATTAACTGCAGAAGGAGTTCAGCATAAGAAGAGAGAAATGTCACCTTGGTTAATAGGAAGAAGTTGAACCTCTGGCAAACATTAAAATTCATATATATGTAGAAAACCCAATTGGCCCTAAAAATAGCCTAAATAGAGCATGGGGTACTCACCTTGACGCAATCTGTGTTGTGGCGTATCGGTGTTGCATGAGTCATCAGGCCAGTATGGCAACACCTTCTATCTGAATTGGTACTCTTTTCAAGTAGGCCTGAAAGAGAGAAGCAAACACTGCAAGGGGACAGGGTGTCCCCATATGATCGATGCTTAGCGCGCCAGTACTCGCGGGCTAAAAAGAACAAAATACTTCAAGTTTCATGCTTGCAACCTATCATGAAGTTGAATTTATCATGCTCAGCCTGAGAACGGGGTACCCAACAATGAGACCACTTATCAGAAAACTTGGTATGGACAAGTGTTTGATGCTCGGACCCACCAAGTTAGTGAATCGCTGCAGCACTTTGTATACCATGGACATCTTTGGGGCCCCCTCCACAAAACCAAAGGAATTAAGTGATCAAGAATATCTGGTGGCACCCCTGCCCCCACCGTGATCATAACCTATAGGTTGATATACTGCGTTGCAGCATTCAAAATAAGCATTTATACTCCCCTTAAGTCCCCTTACCCTGTCCATACTTGCTCTAATCAGAATGATAAACAAGTAGCATTTGAAGGCCAACATTAGCAATCTACGAAGAGGTTACTTCTCTTCTAGTATAGAAACAGGATACTTTTTATCAATAGCATCCGGGAAGGTATGCAGCCTGTAGTATTAATGCAGGACTGTATGTAAAAAGTACAACTAACCCAAAGAAGGCAGAGAACTCACATTAGCTGCATTACAGAATGCAAAAGTTCTCAAGTATGGATTGAGTAGACCAATTGTAAGGAAGGAGAAAACTACACATAACAACATAGCATGGATAGTGAATGCAGATTAGAAGCTACCAGGAATGTGTCTCTATCCAGACAGACTGAGAGTAGAAGTGGGATATGGTTTTCAAATAGTGTTGCCATTGGAGATCAAGGGAACAAGTGCCTGTGGTGTGCAGTATATCAATGCTCACTATTAAAGTGGAAGCAACCTTATAGCCAGTGAAACCATGAGTGAGGCTTTTATGAAGATCATATCCGGAGAAGGAAATCAATCTGAAGGGCTGACAATTTTGAAAGGATTAGGGACTGGCAATTTCAAGAGGTTGGGCAATACAAGATTAAATGAGATGCTCAGGATGACACATTGATTAAGGGCTGAAGCTGGGATTTGTGCCAACTTTGAAATTTCTGCATTTGAACACTTTCTTTTCCAGCTCTTACCATGTACTAAAACAATCTAATTTTATAAAACTGACTTGCAAAGTACACAAATCCCATTTCCAAACCGGACAATTTTTAAAACCAAAATATTACAGAAGGGTGTTACACAAAATGGGAATTATTCTAGCTTAATTCTCTCCATCATCAAGGGAAGTATATAAGTACCAGCATACCAATCGATGTAATTTAACAGATTTAATCTAGGTATGTCTTTTGTACTTTTAATCTTTAAATACTTCCAAAACAATGGCATGTGAAATTGTCATTCATTAACGTGCAGAAAAACCTTTGACTTTTATACAAAAAGCAAAACGTTTTTTGTCTCAAACGAGCCGACCTTAAAATATGCTCACCCAAGGCCTACAACATCTGGTCGGCTCTCTCCTGTCTACCACACTTTCCACTCAAATGCCCTACATAAGAAGAAAGATCAAGTAATGAGCTAAACAATGCCACCAGCACACAAGAAGGCAAACCGCACAGAAGACAGCACAGTAATGCAAGAGATATTATATGATTTGACCAGGATCACTGTATTGTATGCTGGTAAAGCCACGATACAAGCATGGATACTTTGGTTCCACAGTCTTGAATATGGATACTTATTCACCTCTTGGACTAATAGTTCATGCTCATCTTTGGAGGGGATTGCCTAGGTTTTAGAACGCCCCATCTGAACAAACCAATTTGTAGACCTAAAATTGAACTAGCAGACCAGCAGAACCCTATTAGTGGTCCAGTGAAAACCAACCTCCCTTGCAACACGCAAACAAGAAATCAGAAACTCTGATCTAGAATAACCAGACTTCATGAGCCTTTAGCTAATGTAAGGAAGACCAGTAGACCCCCTAAGGAAAACCCACATGATAAATACTTCATCAAGAATATAATCAAAACCCAACCCACCCTATGTTCTCCATCATCTAAGAACATCTTGCTTACAAAACAACTAGTGTCTTCTAAGCTCTCAGACTCCAACCAGCCAACTGCTAACCAAGCCAATCAACTGACCCTCCTGACTACCCTTAACACTCCTGATTTCAAGTGCACTCTTATCAACGCTAGATCATTGATGGCTCACGCCACAGAAATAACTGATCTAATCTGCTCTGAAGACTACAATTTTCTGGCTATTACTGAGTCATGGGTACACGCAGCCGCAGGCCCTTCCCTTATGCTTGCAGTCCCTTATAGTTATGTCATACTCAGAGCTGACAGGGCGAACACCAGAGGCAGAGGTATTGCTATTATAGCTAAATCCACCCTATCCATAAGACTAGCCCTCCAAACAATTTCAAATCATGTTAAGCACTCACCGCCAAGCTCTCCCTCTCTGATTCTCAAACACTCACTATCCATCTCACCTATAGGCCGCCAGGCACCCTTGGCACCTTTGAGGAGGATATATCTATAATCTTATCCGACAACCTGAAACTACGTCTCAAATCTTAGTATTAGGAGATTTTAATCTGGGACTCAACGACCCCAATGACCAGCAAGCCTCTGTTATATCTAATATGCTTACTGAACTTGGCCTCACCCAAAGAGCTACATCACCCACACACAACAAAGGTAGGATCCTTGACTGGGTCGCTGACCTAAACTTCACTGCCTCTATTCTCTCTATAACCCCTCAATTCTGGACTGACCATGCCCTCCTCGCCTTTAACCTGGCAGGCAAAATCACTACTACCTCACACACACCAGTAGCTCCATCCAGTCTCACCAGGAATAAAAAGAACATTACAGCGGACAAACTCATGCCACTGATCATACCTACTCTTAACTCACTCCTGGCTTCATCCGACTAATACAACAACGTGATGACTAAAGCCCTAGACAGGATCGCCCCACTAAAAATGAGAAAGAGTAAACCAAGAGCTCACTTGAACTCCTGGTTCACCCCTCACCTCAAAAGCCTGAAAGTTGAAAAAAGAAAATGCAAAGCCACTTGGAAACATATACCCAATGAGGAAAATAAAACCCTCTTGACAAACATATCAGCTCAATATAAAAAATAAATAATTAAGACTAAACAGGAAACCTATAACAATAGAATCCACCAGGCCAAATCAAGTACAAAAAACCTTTCGTTATACTAAAAGAGTTGGAAGCCCCCATACCCCTTGCAGACAACTGCGTAAAAGATAAACTTTGGTGCTAAGATATTCAAAACGCACTAATAAACAAATCACTCTGCTCCAAACCAAGATTGCTAAGAAAAAAGAAATGTTACCCAACCTAGTCACACCTGGCAGTTCCCTTACTTTGAGTACCAAGCCAGTAAAACGCTTTAGCTTTTCCAAAGTCTCCATCCTTGAGGTCGAAAAAATCATACTTTCCCTCAAACCATCTAACTGCCCCCTTTATAATGAAACTCATTAATGCCTCTTTCACAACAGGTACCATCCTAATAACCTAAAGGAGTCCTGTGTCCTCCCTCTCCTTAAAAAACAATCACTTGATGCCTCCAATTACAGGCCTATAACAACAGTGCCTTTCTTGCTTAAAATACTAGATCGTGTGGCCTATCTCCAGATTCAGGATTACCTAGAGTCTTATCAGCTTTTGGGAACCTGCCAATCTGGGTTCAGGCCCCAACACGGCACGAGACAGCCTTAATCGTTCACAAAACACAGATTGACGAGCTCAGGGACAAGGATCACACAGCAATGTTACTCCTACTCGATCTGTTTGCTGCATTCAACCTGGTCGACCCTCTCCATCCCTACTCCTCCTCTCCCCTCTCCATCTGTGCTTGCTGACCCTCCTCTAGCCACCCTCCTACCATCCTTCTCGCCCTTTCCTCTTTTCTCCCCTGACAAGGTCGCTAGACAAGTCCGATCTATGAAATCCTTGTGAAAACAGGTTCATCCATGTTCCTCTAAAACCATCAAGGACCACATTGACACCCCCGCTCCGGCCCTTGCTGATTTTTGCAACCATTCCTTTGCCTCAGGATCCTTCCTCTCCCTCTGAAGCACTCCCTTCTGCATCCTCTTCTCAAGAAACCCACAGCTGATCCTTCTTGTCCAGCTAACTATCGCCCAATTTCCATTACTCCCTTTCTGGGCAGACTCATGGAAAGGTTCACCATCTCTCAGCTTAACCTTCATTCCAATTCTGTTGGCTGTCTCCATGGCCACCAGTCTGACTTCAGAGCTGCCAGAAGCACGGAAACTGCTCTCCTGAACATCCGTGAAGATCTGCTCTCCAACCTTGACTCTAACATTCCCTCTGTCCTCATCCTCCTCAATCGCTCTTCTGCCTTCAACACGGTCAACCATACCATCCTGCTCAACCGTCTCCGTGAAAACCTGGGTATCACTGATCAGGCTCTGGCCTGGATGACCTCTTTCCTCTCAGATCGACCCTCCCAGGTCCAACTTGGGTCATTCCTTTCATCTATCTTCCTCTCTACCTGTGGTGTTCCCCAGGGGTCTAACCTCTCGCCCTGGCTTTTCAACCAATACCTGGCAACTCTCGGCCACTGCATTGCCACTTTCTGCTCAAATTTACAGTGCTACGCTGATGACACTAAACTCATTTCCAGGCTGCCCTCTGCCACCTCCTCTCCCTCTCTCATCTCTTATTGCCTTACTGCCATTCAAGATTGGTGTGCCGCCACTGATCTTTGTCTGAGTGCCAGCAAGACGGAGATCCTCCTCATCGGCACACCTTCACCATCCTTTCCCCTCACTCTCTGGCCGGCCTCCTTTGGCCCTCCTCCTACCCCCACCTGCGAGCCTAAGAACCTCTGGGTCATCTTTGACTCCACCATTTCCTTCTCCTCCCACATCTCTCAGGTCTCTAAAAAGTCAAACTTCCTACTGCACCTCCTCAGAGGTACTCTGCCTTTCCTCTCCTTCCCACAGAAGCTCATGGTATCCCAAGCTCTGGTTCTCTCTAGGTTGGACTATTGTAACAGCCTCTTTCTAAATCTTCCTGCCTCTACTCTCTGTCCTCTGCAACTAATCCAGAACAGGACTGTGAGACTTGTCATTGGCCTCAAGCCCTGGGATCGTATCTCTCCAGCTCTGAAATCTCTCCATTGGCTCCCAGGGGATGCAAGGATTAAATTCAAAACCCTCTGCATTGTCCACAAGTCTTTCTGGGGCCTGGGTCTAAAATACCTTCAGCTATCCCTCCGCAAATACCTCCCCTCTCGAGTTCTTCGCTCCTCTACCTCTAACTCCCTCAGGGTCAGTCGTGTTTCAAAGAAATGAGCTGGGGGTAGATTTCTGTCTTCGGCTGGGGCCTCCCTCTGGAACAGCCTTCCTGCCACTCTAAACTTGAGGAGAACCATCTTCAGTTCCGGAAGCACCTCAAGACCTTCCTCTTTTCTTCTGCCTTCGCTCCCCCACTGCCCTGCTGATCTGTTCTCTCTTGGCACTGTGCACCTGGCTACCCTCTGTCCTCCGGGCCCAGGTACCTGCTCACCCTGCCACCCTCCCACACTGCCTCCAGGCCAACCCTTGCACTGGGGTCTGTATCTGTAACCATACAGCCCCCCCTTTTCTTCCTGTACTTATCAGACTGACCCTATCTGCTGCCTTATAACTAGCACTTGAAAATTGCTGGCTGCACTACCACTGTTTGTTGCCTTTATTATTTATTTATTGTTATGTATCTGTTTCTCCTCTGCTTCACACATTCCACTTCTCCCCCCTTCCATGCACTTTTCCCTTCCTTCTCTCCCATGCATTTGCACATTCTCAATGTCACTGGGTCTAGTAAGATCGCTGTTTTGTTCTCCCCTGTTCCCCTCTCTTGCCTTGTTGCGCTCTGAAACACTTGTGTACGAGCGCGATAGAAATAAAATATCAATATCAATAACCACCTCAACTCAGCAGCCCATTTCACCCAGGATGCCGTCCTCTGGATTCAATCCTTTCTGAGTAACAGGACCATGGAAGACTTTTCGCCCACTGCGGCAGCAGACTCCATTCCCATTACATGTGGTGTGCCACAGGGTTCCTGTGTCTCACCCACATTGTATAATATCTTTAGTAAGCCTCTATTCGGTGGTCTGGACCACACCAATTATGCTGACACCACCCAGATCCTCATACCGCTTTCCGGGGATTATGATAAGGACATGGCCTTAGTAAACAAAATAGACCTCATCATTCAGGCATGGATGGCTGGCCACAGAATATGCCTGAATGATGACAAAACTGAACTCCTCATCCTAGGAACTACAGCTTACCTCAATAAACTTAGCCCCAACTATTCATCCTTCAACATAGATGACAATATCATACAAGTCGCCAAAGAGGTCAAAACTCTAGGTGTTTACCTCGACTCAACCTGAACCTTTGCCAAACAGGTTATTGCCTTGGTTTCGGCCATGGCATATACCTGCTAGCTAGTTAGAGCCGGCAAGCCCTTCTTATCTAAAGATAGCTGTATTACTCTTGCCCATGCTTTCATTCTGAGTAAATTGGATTACTGCAATGCCCTATATTTGGGTGCCAGTAAACACATTCTAAATAAGATTCAAATCTTACAGAATAACGCATTAAGATCGGCCTTGGGCTTTGCCAGAAGAGATTACATCTCGGTAGCAAGGCGACACACCAAATGGCTAACCATCAATGACAAAATCCGACTGAAAACAGTGTCACTTGTTTACAAATGCATCAACAATGCTGCCCTGTGTTACCTTGTACAGAGAATCACCAGAAAAACATCTGATCGTCCACCCAGAACTGCCAACTCCAATTGTGTAATGGTACCCAGATTCAAATTAACCAAAATAGGCGGGGTAGCTTCCCTGTCAAAGCAGCGCAGCTCTGGAACTCTCTCTCTCTCCCACCCTGAAGGTAGAGCAAACATTTCTTAATCTTAGATACATTACCATCAATTGGCTCAGGGAAAATGACCACTAACCACATTTGCTCCCATCCCGCACCAGCCCTTTTTCTGACCTTCCCAAATTTCCGACTGAATTGCATGACCATTTATCTCATCACTACCTTAGTCATCGTACGATCAACTGTAAATATGTCATTAATGTTTGACTCTATATATGCTCTATGTAATTAATTGTAATTTGCCTGTATCTCTAGTATGATTACCAATCCCTAAATTGTTTCTGTATTAGGGAACGGTGCATACCTTGTTTATGCAACCTTGTAACTTACTTACCCTTAAGCTGAAAGTAATCTTGTAACCTTTTCTGTACCCTGCGCCCTGATACCCCTGGGTCTGGCACACATTACAAATAAATTAATAAACAAATAAACCATACGAATGACATGTTAGTTTTTATTGCAACTCCTATCTGTTGCAGGAACATTGGTGAGAATAGTGCCTCTTATGCATCAAAAGCAAGTACATATGCAGGTAGGTTTATAAACTTCAGACATAGGAAAGGTACAGCTAGCCTTTCTGGAATGTGCTCTTCTAATCTTTCATATGAACACATATTTCTGCAATGAGTGCTTAACACACTGAGCTAACTTCTGAACCATTGTGGCACTCAATTTATCAATATGGATTTCAACTTTGGCTATTGCAATGATCAACATAATTCCTTCAGGAAGGAAAGAATGCTACAGAAGTTGTGCCGCACAAACTATGTATTCCACAGTGAACACAGAAAGCATTAAATATTAATTGATCAAGGCAGAAAGTACTTGTCAAAACAGACAGAGAATGGGTTTAGAGCCTCAGCAGCATGCCGTACAATCTCCTGGCTCGTGCTATTTAAGTCTGGTGAACAATGGAATCTTACTTTAGTTCAGGCAGCCTTGTGGGGGCCCCCCTCCAAGGTGGGGGTCCTGGGCAAGTGCCCCTTTGGCCCTCCCATAAAAACGTCTCTGACCAGGAAGGAGTGAAGCTAGCAGGGGGGCTCCCTTGGGATACTTGTACCATAGATGAAACCCAAGCAGGCAGAACACAAGAATCACATACTTTTTGGCAACCCATATGTGTGCAAGAACTAACATTTAGTCTGACTATGCAAAGATCCAGCGATGTTGCCTGGCCTGTAACACTGTGGAGGATGAGTGGTCTGTGACTGACTTACAGATTAACAGAAGATGCGACGAGATGTCTCAGTGTCGGGGACTTCATTCTTTTTTTTACACGAAAAGTAACATCACCCAGTTAGAAAATGCATCAATAGGAAGGAGCCATCTGTCCAATTCTTATTACCGAAATTGTACCTTGCTCATTCACAACAGATTCCATATTTATCTCCCTGCTTCTGATGCCATAGAGCACAGCACATTGGTAGATGTCCTCCCTCTGAATTGCTTGCCAAACCCAGATTCAGTAATGAGAACCCTGTATATATGGAGATTATTAGTTGGACCTTAACCCATTCCATACTTTAACCCTTCGAGGGAATAATGATTGTGTTCCTACATAAAAGTATTGCCCCATTATACAAGAGCACCACCTCTAGTGTAAAATTATTGTTGCTACATACTGTGATTCTTGATGGACCAGGCATTTGTTGATGTGTTTGCCAGGGTTCAGCCCTGGCACTTATTTTCGAGCCCCGGCACTAATTGTCTCAGACTCACTTTAATTATGATGTGGTGATAATCTGTGCATCCATCCACTGCAGCAGGTTTGAGCTGTACTGGAACCCCAAATATGTCTACATTGGGTGGAACAGCTGCGGGTGCTGGCAGCAGTGGTGGGGAACCGCCCACTCGCAGTGTCACGGGAGTGCTAGAAACTACTTGGGCCCTGGAACTTCCTTTTTTTAAATACATTAAGCACTGATGGGTACATACCCAGTGCAGATCATAGAGAGCACCCCTGGAGTATAAGAATACCTCTACTTGGGGCCTTAATGTGTCTGGAGATGAACATCTCTGTAGAAGGAATCGCCTCCTATAAGAAGCCTAGCCCAGAGCACGGCCTGTTTCCTGAGCAAGGATTCTCTGTATGATCAGTGCAAGACACTAGTCAAGGAAAGAAGCCCATGCACTATTCACTGGACTCATGATTTCCATGCAGTTTATCAAATGAGACATTATTAATAAGGTACATAAGTATCCCCATGTGCTACTATAACACATGCGAGGGGAAAATATTGGCTCCAGAGGAAAGCCAAGGGTTGAGAAAAACCCAGGTTTGGGAATTCTTCCTATTTTTCTCACTATGGTACCATGTACCTGTCTCTTTTGATTGTGCTTGGAAAGGGCATTGCCTAGTATGCAAGAAGCTTATTCTTTTAGGGCAGTCTCCCACCCAAGGGCTAGCCAGGCCTGTTCCTGCTCAGCTTTCCCCACCAGACAGCATCTGCTTTGCTCAGCAGGTTTGACTAAGTCTTGGTGCAGTTGTAGCAGCCTGTGCTTGCTTGCTGATATCATCCTGCTGAAAATCAAAGTATACCCTTATTAGCTTTAACTCTGACACAAGTGCAGGGGTAAGAACTGTGTGTTCAACACTATGCACACCTCTATGTAGGATGGTGATTGTATCAAGGTAACTCACTAGAATTCTGGGTATTCAAAGTTATTTGATTTTAAGAAAATTTGAGGTGCAGGGGAGAATATCTCAACCTTGGCATCTGGGTCGGTACTGGACAAAAAAAAGAAGGTGGATGTTCCCAACTTGCGGAACTCCCGCCCCCTGCACACTATCCAAGATCTGTATAAACAGAAAAATAATTTGACAATGAGGTGTACTCTCATGAGACAATGTAATGTAACACTGTCATCTAGAGTCACCAAAAGGACTTCATATGTTTTTAGGAAAGTTCATCAATTCTTAATTTGTTATGGGTCAGATTGAACAACAATTTTCAATCAAAACAGTAACAAGATTTTCACACAGGAATTTGGTTTTAATTCATAATGCGATCACCCAACGCGTTTCGAGATTTCTCTCTTCATCAGGGGTACATAATTCGAGAATTTTCATCATTTCTATAGAAAAAATATTTTTTAGAATAAGTAAAAATTGGCAATCAACAATTAATTCAACATTCAGAGCTTGAAGTTTCAATGTAAACAATGACAAAATATCCTCATCATAGTATATCTTATCTCAACCATTTTGTAAGGAAATACATTTTTTTAGTAAATTGCAATTTTATGCATACTGTTGTGAAATTATTTTATAAGTAATCCTACAATTTAGAGAGTGTTAATCTAAAAAGAGTTAGCTTGCTAACCTTGTGTGTAGATTTAAAGATTCCACTGGTTGTCTTGTCCCTCAACATCAAAAAAAGGACTGGTATAACAAATGCACGTAGTTGCCTATGGAAAGGAAAGCACATAATGGCTTGAGAGAAGTATATAATAAGTCAAAGTTTTCGCAAAAGTGAATAGTGATAATGCTTTTACTATGGTGAAGAATAGAAGAGAATTGCTAAACATTTGTTTGTTTGGACAATAAGACACTTATAATTGCTAGGGCATATTCGATCTGTCTATGTTACTAAGTTTAGCAAGTCTTATCTGTAAAAAGACGGGTTTATAGAGAAAAGGGCTAACCTGTTAGGGATACGTAAAAACCGTCAATCAGGAGGTGGAGGTAGATTGGTAACAGGAAGATCAACGTGAAAATTCAAAGTGTCACTGAGCGGACGCCTCGTAACTGCAAAGATAAGTAAGTATTGTTTTAGTAAGGTGCTAATAAAGCACAGAGTAGTGGCTCTATGAGCCTGTGCTCATGAGGACTTACTTAAAAACGAAGAATTGCGGGACACTGTAACAGTTGCGGTAGCTGACGCCGTCGCGCTGGAGCTTGTTGGCCTGCAGTGTGTGTTTACTATTTATACCGTCATAGCAATGACGTAAGCACGCAAATGCATGCTCCTAAAAAAGTAGTCCTCTCGGGTAACGCGCACGCGTAGTGCGACAATGTTTACTATATAGTAATTTGAGTAAACAAAAAAAGCGATTACTATGTCGGCAATGAATCGGGAGTCATGAAATGTCATATTTATTGGTTAATTGCATTTTGCCAATAAAGATTGAATATTTCGTGTGCAGGGTGATGCACGATTGTAAGTGTCACGGTAACTACATAGTCAGTCAAAAAATCTTTTTACTGGGGATTCAAGTGACAGTCCACGTCAACAAGGTAACGGAGTGCCGGAATATGTTCATATGTTTACAATGTGTTGGTATAAAATAAACAACAGTATTAACAAGTTACAAAATTGAGAGGTTTTGATGAGATTCAAAAACACTGCTGTTCCATTAGAGGATTCACATTCTATGGAGTGTAACTATGACTCAAAGATAGGTATAGATTAGAATGTATACAGATGTTATTGTATATATTTAGACCAAGAGACAAGTGAGTGTTTCCTATCTGTAAATAGTAAGACATGGTAAAACAGATTTATACACGGTCATCAATGGATATTTTGGTTAAGGTACATCTGTGAATCTAGTCACAAAGAAATGCAAACGCTGTCCCATTTCAGGATTCACAATCTGATGTTATTAGATTCTGCAATGGCTCAATTTTAATAGTTTTGGATGTAGTGGTGTGGATCAGGTTTTTTTTTCAATATAGATGTTTATAGGAAAGGCCCTAAATAGTAGTCCTCATTAATACCTAATGGGTTTAATGAGTCGAGTCGATGGATCCAGTACAGTTCTCTTTGTGAAAGTCTTTTTTCAATATCCCCACCTCTGGGTAGGGGGTGTAGAACTTCCAGAACTACTACCCTCATTTGTGCAATATTGTGATTATGATCTTTAAAGTGTCTGTAGACGGGTGATTTGATGTTTTTTCTTCTGATGTTGGATTTATGTTCCGTCCATCTTTCTTTTGCCTTCCTCGTTGTTTTGCCTACGTAATATTTCCCGCACGGGCAACGTAGTGCATATATGACATTTTTAGAGTCACAGGTTGCATAGTTTGTCAATGGAATTTTCTTGCCTGTATTTGCATGTCTAATATGATCCCCTTTAATCACATTGGAGCAATGTTGACAACTAAGACATGGAAAAGTACCATGTTTAGGTTTGCTCAGGAATGTTTGAGTAGGTTTATTTCTTGTCTGTGCTTTAATAAGTCGATCTCTGAAGTTGTTTCCTCTTTTAAATGCTAACATTGGTGGTTACTGAAAAAGGGAATTAAGTTGTGGGTCTGTTTTGATTAAATGCCAGTTTTTATGGATTATTCGCTTGATTTGAAAGCTTTGGCTGGAGTATTTTAGGGTGTGTATTAGGTTAGTTTTGACTTGTTTGGTCTTTTGAGTCAGAGGTTCTTCTGGACTTTGTATCTCAGTTCTTCTAATTGCTTTGTCCAATAACTCTTCTGGGAAGCCTCTGTCCATAAATCTGTTTTTGAGAGTGGCATATTCATCCTGTAGTTTCTCAGTGTCTGAAGTTATCCTTTTTAATCTAAGCAATTGGCTATAGGGTAGATTGTCCTTGAGATGTTTGGGGTGGAAACTGTGGAAATGCAGGGAACTGTTCACATCTGTGGGTTTTCTGTAAATGTTTGTATTGAACCCTGAGTTGGTAATTTCAATTGTCATGTCCAAGAAATTGATTGATGGTTTACCAATTTCTATAGTAAACTGAATCCTGTCATTACATTCGTTGAGATATTTCCAGAAAAGCATAAATTCTGATTCTGTGCCAATCCAGATGCCGAATATATCGTCGATATATCGGAACCAGCTCTTGATTTTGTTCTTCCAGATAGGATTGTCCAAAACAAATGTTTGCTCGAATCTATACATGAAAATGTTTGCATATGATGGGGCTACAGATGAGCCCATAGAAGTTCCTGATTTTTGAAGATAGTATTGATTGTTAAAGCGGAAATAATTATTGTACAAAATGAGATTGATGAGTTCAATAGCGAAAGTTTTGTGTATATTGATGTCCTGGTATTTGAGTAAGAACCATTCTAGAGCTTCAATGCCTTGGTTGTGCGGAATAGATGTGTACAGACTGCTTACATCCATGGTGAACAGTAGTAGATTTGGTTCATCTGTTTTGATCAGTTTAATGATCTGTAGAAAATGTGTGGTGTCTTTAAGGTAAGTTTCTGTCATTTGTATAAAAGGCTGTAGGGCTGTGTCCAAATATATTGCAAGCGGTTGAAAGACACTATCAGTGCCTGCTATTATTGGTCTCAAGGGTGAGTCCGTTCTGTTTTTATGAATTTTTGGAAGGCCATAGAAGACCGGAGTCACTGGATGTTTGTTGGTTAGATAGTTACTTGTTCTTTCTGAGATCCAATCTAGATCCTCCGCTTTATCAATGATTTTTTTGATAGTTTCTTTGATTGATAGAATTGGGTCCCGATCTAGCTTTAGATAGGTTTCTTGGTCTGATAGCAATTTATGACATCCTTCGTTGTATTTTGAAGTGTCCATGATCATAAGAGCTCCGCCTTTATAAGCTTTTTTGATGGTCAGGCTGTTGTCAGATGCTAAGTCTTTCATGATATTGAGCTGGTGTTTCCTGATGTTCAGTTTACTGCTGGTAGTATATTTCAGGCTTTTAAGGGCTTTAGTGGTCTTGATCTTAAATAGATTCACCAATGGGTGATTGATTTGGGGATAAAAATTGCTTTTGTCTTTCATTTCCAAATTTTCTGAGGACTTTCTTTCCTCTGTGCCTTCTGTCAAATTGTCAAAGAATATTCTAAGTTCCATTTTCCGAACAAGTTTAAACAAATTGATCTCTTCTTCGAATAAACTAGTGTTGTTCGTCGGAAGTGCAGGGGTCGCACACTTGAGCCTACAACCATGCTGATAGCAGGCAACTGATAACACAGGTACAGACCCAATATAGACCAAGGTATGGGCATTAAATACATCATAATGTGCTGAAAAAAGAGAATCCTGTTTTAAAGGCATTTAGAATTTAAACAAAACTCAACATAACCTAGTGTATTTTGGGGCAATTGGCATCTGAAATACTCCCCTTACCAAATAGTGGTCCTTTGGCATGCTCCTTGGGCTACGTGGTTCCCTTGCGTCGTTGCTGCCAGACAGCAGTTCCATTGGTGCTTGCTCCACCACTGAAGAAATTGATTAGTGACTTTGCTAAATAAAACTAGCGAAAGGGTTGTATTCTCCAAAACCAACCCAGTCTTTGTTTCAGCAAGCTATCAGTGCATTTTCTTGCTACACAAGGCACAATCTGCCTTTATGTTGCCTGGTATTGCACACCTGTGAGGAGGTTTACTTAGCGATTAGCATTATTAGCTTGAACTATAGCAAGTGCTAGCACCTGGGAAGCCCTCACAGTGACTGACCAGGTGGAGGCCATTATGCTTTCCATGCAGTGCAATTTGCATTGGAATGTAAGCTGTAGCACGTGCACGACAGAAACAAACGCATTAACCACAAATACAAAATACATTCTCCATTGTTTCTGTACAGTGATAACGAGAGGGATATGTCTAACTTATTTTCATCAGTTAATTCATGCCTGCATATTGAATCTCCTGGAAATATGGTCTTGCTTCAGGGCCATACTCCTGCCCGGCCCCAGCTCAGCTTTAAATCACCAAGCCTTGCAATGCACCTGGCTGTCTCTGTTAGTGCCTCGAAGCCAGAAGGCAGCATTCATACCCGGATGCATTGCAGGCAGAGAAGACTGCAGTGTCTGTTCACAGGTAATCACACTCAGTGCAGTATATTACTTAACACTGGTAGTGCAGTCATCTTTTACCTGTATGCGACCTGCTAACACTATTCAGAAGGGAAGTGCGCTGGAAAGGTATCTGCTGCGCGCTGTGGCTGCAGTTTGAACCCACGGCAAATGCATTCAGTGCCCATTTCATATTCCAACAAGCAGTAGATGTGGAAACAGAATCTGCAATCATGCAACCCTTACAGAGTTCCTTCTCTTTAAAAAAAATCTATTCCTGTGGCTGGTTTGCCTTGGGTGAAGGCTGCCACCAGTAATCAAATGATTTGAAGTTTGATTTGCAACTTTCCGTGACAGGCAGAGATTCTGCGGTGTGCTTTAGTCCGCAATCCTTTCTTTGTAAAATGCGACCCACTTGTCATCTGCATCAGAGTGACTCCGAGGGGCAATAATTCTATCGCGTGACCACATATACTGTGAACATTTGTATTTTTTTATTTTGTGCGGCCCACAACAGCGTGGTTTATATAGGGATTAAGGGATAGGAAAGACACCCCTTCCCCCCGCCCCCAAGCCTGCAACAGCACAGCCATGTAGAAAGGGAAGGTGGGGAGGGGAGTGGGAAGCATAGGGCTTGAAGTTTGCAACAGCATAACCTCCTGTGAACTCTGTTTTACCTAACTTAAGCATGCAACTGAAACTGGACACAGCCCCTTCATTGGTCTCCGCATAGAGACAGAAAAGCACAGGCAGAGCAAAAGGAGGGTGGTACCTTAAACCCCCCCTTAGGGAGTAGAGAAACACTCTGGACATTTTGGACAACTTTGTTGGCTTCTGTCTGGGAAGGCAGGGGAGGCTTCCTTTAGTAAGGACTATGACGATGAGATAATGTGAGTTCTACATATATAATGTGCATCATGCTTTGACTTTTGAAGTTGACTTTCAAAATTTGCAATTGTGCCTTAGTGTAAAAAGAGACATTTTAGGTTCATGAAATGTCATTTCAATATTTAGAGCACTACCTGAAGATTTCAGTATCCTCAGGGTCACACACTCTACTTTCAAAGACTGATTTTCCATTACTCCATTTGTGAAACACTGTGCTTTGCCCTTTGGTCATTCCACTTCATTATGCCAGGCCCGTCAAAACCCCTAGTTGCACCCGGTGATGCTCAGCATTTAGTTGGTTCCTTTTCATCTCAAGTGATCTTCAACCTTCAACTATAATCCTGTCAGACCATATTTAATGGCATTTGCATATTTTGGTTGACAGTCTAACTCGAGTTCAAGGGCTTTAAGTGAGCTAGGGCTAGCCGGGCCCCAGCCCTGGTAGTCTCCAAATATTGCCCTTGAGCCAGAGCTCTGCCAGGGGGCTCTCTGAACTAATCTCCCGTACCACATTTCTTTAAAAATATGAGTGGCAATACTGCTCTTTGCCAGTAGATGTCACCTTAAGTAATGTTTAGAATCACAACACCAGTTAAAGAAATTGCAATTAGGTACTTTTCAAACAGGAAAGGGAAATTATAAGAAAATACACTTGTTTGATTTTTACCACAGATTGTAGTAAAATATCATCATTAGAATGCCTTTAATTAGTATGTACGAATAATGATTTCTTTCAGATGAACTGTGAGATTGCACGGAGTGCTGTTTTTGATTTGATGTTCTGTTTCATATTTCAATACATTTATTTTTGTCAAAATTTCTGCACACAACCATATTTAAATACATCTTTTAAACCAGAATGTTTCCCTTTCATTGCACATATGTAAGCCCTGATTGGTTCTGTTAGGTCACTCCTTTAATTACACAGGCCACTCCTCTCTTAAATCTTCATTAGCTAGTTTGGATTTGAGGCTTGGCGAGACCCGTTTTAGGCCCTGCCTCTAAATATTGCATCACAACGCATTAGAACGCCCCTCGATTTCTTATCCCACTTAAAGCATTGTCGAGTTCCTTCCCTCACACTTAAATTGACGCCCTCCAATACTCGACGCCGAAAGGCAGCTGAATGCATGCAAAATGGACGGCTTTTTCCCTTCTAAGCAACCTGAGGATTTCTATCAGCTCTCGCCAGCTGCCCGAGGGCACATTGTGATGCACACTGTGACACTTTCTGAAGTGAACAACCTGGGAAATATCATGGGTCAAATAATATGCCATGTGCCCCTTCCCTGGAGGAGCAAGCTTCTTCTTCCATCTGTCCCGGCAGCTTTTACTATTGCGGCTCATCGGGGTGCTGCAAACAGCGGATTATTGCAATCCCCATTGGAGGGGCCTTCCCTCTACACTAACCATCTGTAGGAATGCAAACATTGGGCCACCTTTCAGTGGGTTCCCATTTCCCTGTTGGTCTTCAGTACCGCAATGGGCCAAACACAAGCTTGCTTGTTTGGCCAACAAGAACTGCTTTCACACTCCCTCGCCTTCTTGTCGTTGCTGCAACTATTCATTGTTAGCGGCCCAGTTGGGCTGTTTTGCCCTGATGTGGACAATCTCTTCATCCTACCAATCTTCCAATGCAATCAGAGCGGACAGCCATAACTCTGCCCAAGCCCAAAGCTTTGGATCCCCCTGAGCTGTCTATCCACAAAGAACCAGGTCACCCCAGTTTCGGGAAACAGTTCAAACCCCATTGAACAACCAGACCACCACCACTCAAAGAAATTGTGCAACTACCAGATACTGAGGCGTAACAGTCTCCCCTTCCCTCCTGAACAAAACAAGACTTGAACAGTCGACTAGAGAGTTGCAACCTCCTGCATGACAATATTCTAGAATTCAAGTGTTTTGCTGCGCCGTCTGGCCACAGAACACAACCCATGGGAAGATGCAAGCTTCACATTACGATACCGCCATAGGTTGACACTTTAGGACTTGCATCCAATCCAAGGCACTATGTCTATGGCAAAATTATCTTTTAAAATAGGCGCCAGATTATTAATTTCAAAAACCAAACTTCAGATTCCTTGCCATGTGCTGAGAAACCTAAAGATGAACATTTGAGCTAAAAGTCCTTCTCTTTCAAAGAGGGCTGGATGCTCAATCTCAGTTTTGGGGCCAGGGCTATGGAACACACCTGGCTTAAGGTTCTGAAACAATCACCCACAGATTACTACTATTCTGAATACCTGCTGTTTTAACCCTGTACCCCAATGTCCTCCAAGTAGTGCAGGCAGCAAAATTAGCATCTGGAGGCAATTACATTCACTGTGCCCGCGATAAAAAAGCTACACGTGAATCACTTTTCCTAGCCTTTTAAACCTGATTTATGGTTAATTTAGGGTGAACGACCCAAAACCTGACCAATAAAACAATCCAAAATAGGCCAAATAATTGAAGCACTGTTTGCAAGGAAAACAACATTATATTACATGCAAAAGGTCTCAGAGGGTCCTGTAGAACTGAACTGACACAGAGCTCTTCACACCCAAAGAATTTGCATCTTTTATTGCTGAACATTGCAAATTAACACAACTATGCTTAAAAAAGATTGCAACATGATCCTGCACTGCCCATTGGCTAACATCTATATACAATTCTGGTTATTACTTATAACCCATATTCTATAGTGACGATCTATTAGGTCAAGTGTTGTTTAGATAATGTGTGACCACTAGGGTGATGGGTTATAAGGAACAGATCTGGATGTATGGGCACCCCTCTGGTAGCACTATCGCTATAAAGTGCTTGTGTTAATCGCAGCAGCCATAGCATGCTATAGTCCTGGTGTCAAGCGCACTACACCCTGCAATAGTCATGTTTAGCTAGCTCAGGAGATCGCTTCCTAGCAAGTTCACTGGTTTATCTTTTGAAAACAGCAACGGGGCTATCACCCCTTGGGTACTTACCTTGATGGGTAAATCATTTGTAAATGTAACCAACACTATTGCCCCAGAGAACCCCCCCCTATGTCCATTACTTTTCCTGATAAGGGAAAGCAGCCTTATTTAATACAGGAATGCGTAGCTCCTGTGTCTACTATGAAGGTGAATGATTTATTACCTAGCCTCACACCTACCTGGGGTTCCTCTTCCAGGTCGGCAATAACTGAGAGGACTGGGCACACCAGGGCTCTCTGTGGGCTGTCCTATTGAGGATAGGTATTCATCCCTGGGAGTGGGAATTATGCTTGCTCCAGTATTGTAACGCTCACCTGATTCCCGTAGAGGCGCCAGTCTTGACTGGGCGTATACCGTATCTTCAAAGGTGATTTGTAACACACGGCTGGCTCTTTGAGCTGGACCTCTGTGCACTGTATGTCTGACTCGAAGGGTAAGATGTCTGCAGATAGAAAATATGGGATTAAGGAACTGGGTTATTGAATGTCTCTCTCTTCTTCCCTTTCTCTTCTCCTGCAGAACCCCAAAGGTTAACGCTCTCACCTTAGGTAAGTGAACGCCGTGCTCTCCATCTGCCTCGGGGTAGGGCACTGTAACCAGTTTCTTCACTGGATAAGGGGAGCAGGCCTCTTGACTTCAGAGGACTGCTGTCCGTCGTTTACTGCACGAACGGTAAGTTTCGAGTAATTCTAATGTCTTTAAAGTCTTTAGTAATGATGTTTCTTGTTTTGCAGGGTTCCGGCGATGGCGGATGACGGGCTGAAGTGAGTTGAAGATGGAGCCCCTGTGATGAATAGAAGCGCCTGGAAGCACGTAAGTAAGCGCTTGTTGCCTGCTTCACGATGCGCTCTAACTGTCTTTTTATTTTGCAGGTACAAGTTCGGAGCGGCTGCAGGGTGCCGGCATACCCACTGGGTTAGATGTGGAAAGGAGTAATGGCACGTGAGTATTAAAGTTCCCCAATGTCTTTAAACGCACCTTGTTTTGTCTTTCAGATGCGGGATGCAGCGCCGAAGGCCTCCGGAGCGTGCGAAGAGTTGGTAAGCTTTCGTCTTTCAGATGCCGGAATGCAGTGTGAAGACCTCCGGAGCGCACAAACAGTAGGTAAGCCTTTGTCTTTCAGATGCCGGAATGCAGCGCGAGGCGTTGGTGACAGCCGATGGACCAGGTAAGTGAAGAGCTGTCACTGAAGACCGTAATGCTAACCTGTTCTTTCTTGTCTTTATAGGTATTGCTGAAGACTGGATTCAGGATGGTAAGCCTTTTTCCTTAGGCCCAGGATCAGATGCAGAAGACACGATGAGCGTTCTGCTGCAGAGGATGCAGAATAACGCAAAGCAATATTCATCCATCGGGTGTGGTTTAAATAGCCTCCTGTAGTGCTTAGGTGTCACCTTCCACAGCCACGCCTAGGTAAGAAAAGAGTTCCTGCTTTCCAGAAGAGTTCCAGTGTTCTGAATCTAGGGGGTGGCTCCTGCCCCACCCAACAGGAAAAGTAGTTCCAAACAGAAGAGGATCAGAGGCTCAACTGGCAGGCAAGTAAGCAGCATGGTCTGCTGCAGGTAAGTCCACCCAAGCATTATGAGCCCGGTGCTTCCAGCGCTGGGACTGGGCATATTTATGAGCCTGGTGCCACTGGCGCCAGGACTGGGTCCAAAAGGTCCCAATTGGGACTGGTTGGCACTCGGAACCTGGGTTATGGATCTGCTTCCAAGGGAGTTGGGAAAACCCTGACCTTTTGGAAGCAGAGATCATGACAGTACCCCCCCTCAAGGCCCCTCCCAAACCGGGCTTCTCCGGGGGTTTTGGCTTGTCAGGAAATGTTCGGTGAAATCTTTTGATTAGGCGAGGAGCGTGGACATATTCAGCAGGTTCCCAGGATCTCTCTTGGGGGCCGTAGCCTTTCCAGTCAATTAGGTAAAATAGTTTAGATTTGGAGATCTTGGAGTCCAGAATGCTTTTGACTTCAAACTCGAGTTCTCCATCAACTAGGATAGGTTTTGGAGATTTAGTTAGTCGGGTTTGAGGTTGCACGGGTTTTAATAGAGAGACGTGGAAGACTGGATGTATCTTCATGTGCGGGGGCAAGTCCAACTTGACCGCTACTGGGTTTACTATGGTAGTGATGGAATAGGGACCAAGGTATCTTGGGTTGAATGTGTGTGGCCCTTTTAGAGGTAGATATTTGGTGGATAACCAGACTTGATCCCCTACTTCATATTGAGGGGCTTCCTTCCGATGTTGATCTGCTCCTTTCTTGTATTGTTCTTTAGCCCTTTGAAGGTGAGAAACAGCTTCCTTAAAGGCTTGGGTGATTGTAGAATGCAGGTAGTCTACTGCTGGTGTTTCAAGATCTTGGAGGGGATCCAACTCCGAGGTTCGAGGGTGATTGCCGTACAAAAGAAAAAACGGGGTTTTCCCAGTTCCCGAATGGACAGAGTTATTGTAGGCATATTCGGCTATCCAAAGTTTATTCAGTTTGTTGCAGCATGCAGCGTAAATACTGTTCCAGAGTTTGATTGGTCCTCTCGGTTTGTCCGTCGGTCTGAGGGTGGTGACTGGTCGATAGTCTCACATCAATTTGAGCCGACCGACAGCAACTTCGCCAAAAATGAGAAATAAATTGACTACCTCGATCCGAAATTAGAACCGAAGGAAAACCGTGCAGTCGGACGATGTTTTCGAGAAATTCTCGGGCCAGAGTTGCTGCTGTTGGCAAGCCTTTGAGCGGAATGAAATGCGCCATCTTGGAGAATAAGTCCACAATTACTAGAATCGTATTGTATCCGGAGCATGGAGGTAGATCGGTGATGAAGTCCATAGAAAGCGTATGCCAAGGGCGAGGTGGGATGTCAATAGGGCGTAAGAGGCCTGCTGGTCTTTCCTTTTGACTCTTGTTTTGGGTGCATACTCCACAGGACATTATAAAGTCTCTGATATATTTTTTCCAAGACGGCCACCAGAAGTAGCGCTTGATCTTTTCTGAGGTCTTGGCCATACCGGGATGTCCTTCCATTAAAGAATCGTGATAACAAGAGATTACTTTTTTCTGTAAATCTGTGCTGGGTAGGTATAATCGTTCTTGGAAATACAATAAGTTGTCCTTTACTGCAAAGTCCTTTCCCTGCAGATGCCAATTCTGTATGTCTGCTGGAGTTACAAGTTGCCTGGCTTTATCCTTAACTTCCTCTATGGATTCTGTGGCGATTACACCCAGAATTCTTTGTTCGGGAATGATGGGTACAGGTTTAGGGTTGATCAAGTGTTCTTCCACTCCCATCCGAGAAAGGGCTCTGGGTTCTTTCTTGTCTTTATAGGTGTTGCTGAAGACTGGATTCAGGATGGTAAGCCTTTTTCCTTAGGCCCAGGATCAGATGCAGAAGACACGATGAGCGTTCTGCTGCAGAGGATGCAGAATAACGCAAAGCAAGATTCATCCATCGGGTGTGGTTTAAATAGCTTCCTGTAGTGCTTAGGTGTCACCTTCCACAGCCACGCCTAGGTGAGAAAAGAGTTCCTGCTTTCCAGAAGAGTTCCAGTGTTCTGAATCTAGGGAGTGGCTCCTGCCCCACCCAACAGGAAAAGTAGTTCCAAACAGAAGAGGATCAGAGGCTCAACTGGCAGGCAAGTAAGCAGCATGGTCTGCTGCAGGTAAGTCCACCCAAGCATTATGAGCCTGGTGCTTCCAGCGCTGGGACTGGGCATATTTATGAGCCTGGTGCCACTGGCGCCAGGACTGGGTCCAAAAGGTCCCAATTGGGACTGGTTGGCACTCGGAACCTGGGTTATGGATCTGCTTCCAAGGGAGTTGGGAAAACCCTGACCTTTTGGAAGCAGAGATCATGACAAGTATAATGGGTTACTATACCCTGTGGCAGGGGGTTCTTATCCCAAGGCTGGAATGGGGACCGTGGGGCTTCCTGTCGAGCATACGTAGGTGCAGAAGTTGAAACTGGGTGCTTCATTTGCTGGGGCGGAGGTGTTTGATACTGATACTGTGATGGAGGTTCATGGTTAGGTGCTTGTCGGAGGCCTGGGTCAATTGGGGGCATCATCAATGATGGCGAATGGTATGTGACAGAAATCGTGTGTGCACTAGGGAATCATAAGAATATATTGGTCTACTCCTGCACTCTTGCGCAAAATGTACTTTCTTGCGCAAGTCCTACACGGTCCTGGTCCCCCAAAACTCAACCTTAATCCCTCATATCCACAACCCCATCCTCCCTGAAAACCTTATCTTCCCCTTTGATAGTCCCCGTGTCCCTTCTATTGTCTGGGTACCTTTGGTAACCCTCTGTTAATTCCGGCGCTTGTCTTGTATCCTGCTGTCCTTAAGGAGAGCTGGTAATAAGCACTCTTTCTACACTTAACTTTGACAATTTCTTCTGCATTAACTTCGCTTCAGCCTTCTGCGCCTGCTCCATTGTGTCTTTTTCATTCTCCTGCCTTCTCCTACAATGGTGCACTATGATTACCTGAATCTCAGCCCATCCCTTTGCTTCAATCCCTATGACCTTATCTAAATCATTTTGCACATCCCTGGGGAGTCCCTTCTGTGGAATATGATAAAATATCACTATATTCCTGTCCCCTCCTTCCACATCTCTTGAATCTGGTGTATATACAGTTCAGGGTATTCAGCTGATTTCATAATATGAACCATAATCAAATTGATATTTAACGTGTATATGGTTTTCATTACAGAAACCTTATTCAAAGAACTATTAAAAAATAGAACTATTAAAAAAAGAGCCTGAGAATACCTAAAATAGAATAAAACAATACAGCACCACATATACATTTTCAACAATGCCACAATTGCGGAAAAGAAAAAAATGTCATCTATATAACGTAAAACTGCTAAGAACAATGGGCTGTGACAATTTATTTTTCAAACCTGGTGCAGAGTTTATCATAAAACATCTTATCAATTGCGAGACAAACAATGTTATATATGCCATTATATATGTATGCCACAAGTTCTAAATTCTAAATTCTACGTTGGCAGCACCTTTAGACAATTGAGAGTACAGATTAGGGAACATTTGTCAAGCCATAACAGCCAGGATCCCAGGGTGCCCCTGGAACACCATTGGCAAACCAGCCATCAAAAATCAGACAAAAACGAAATCAAATGTATTGGCTTGATGAGAGAACGAAATGTGGCAAATGCGGGGGTGACAGCACATTAATGTTAAGGCGCTTGGAATCCAAATGCATTTGTAAATTCCGGGGTACCAAAGATGGTTTAAATTTCAAACTTGAAATTAATGTGTTTTTTGTGATCATGTGCCTTTCTTTGCTATTATGCCAATGTCATTATGCATCAATCTTGCGCTAAGCCTTTTCACCATTTTAGGATGCCAGCTCAGCAATCCCTTTTCGGTTATCATGCTAATGTTACCACTCCTCAACCGTGTGCTAAGCCTATACAATGTCTTAGGATGCTAGCTAGGCATTCTTATAGACATTGCCATATGCAGATTTCAGGAATGTCTGTGTATATATATATATATATATATATATATATATATATATATATTGAAGCTTCTTTTGCTTCAACTCTATCCTGATTTAGCTTAATTAGCTGTTGCCTCATCTGCACTGTATTTTTTATAGGGTTTGATCTTATTTGTGCATTAGATGTGGTACAAGCAATGTGCAGGTTTGTGGGATGAATCACCCCAAATGCCATTTACTATCAATAGAGACTATTTGAATTAATATCTAAAACGTATTTGTCATTATCAAAAGTATGTATGCACTGCACAATCTGGGCACTTCATGTCACAGAATCTGTACTATTGGGGTGACAATCATGCCATCTACAACTTCCTGGCAATATGCCACTAGATGTGATGCCTATACATTCTCCACATGCTATGCTGTGCCTTACAGTGGAGCATAATGCACAAGTGGCCTTATCACCTGTAATTGACCAAGTCATTATCAATATTCTTTATGCATCACTACCACCAATGCCATAGTCACTGTTTACGACAGTGGACGTGACGACACACACACCAGGCATGGAATGTCACACACAATGCATGTGTGATGTCACAGGCCCTTACCGACTATAAACAATGGTGCAAGATGATGGTCGTGCGCGGACAACACGCGGGATGCCAAGGAATAACTCTGTTAATCCATATTAGGTAAGCATGGGCCTTTGCTTGCGTGCAGTATTGTACCAGACACGTGGCTTATAGCACTGTCTGATTACAATATTAAGTAAATCTCCTATCATATATTATATTCACTCTTGAGGGGCTAATATTATGCACCCAGCTAATGTGATATACTCTTCTATGGGCAATTGTGACTAGAACAGGATAACAACGATTTTTACTGTATATGATTCTAGGCGTCTAGACATTTTAATTATAACCTCATGTTTTTCCTGCTTTTTGCAGTATTATATATGGTTCAAGGCAAGATAGTGCCCAATAACAATCATACATCTAATGACTGCCACGACTTTTAGAGGCAAGTCTTTGATAATGCACTATTAGCAATAAGACTTTGGTCCTATAACAAATCCTAATCAGGTCATTTTGGTCACTTTCACAGTTATTAAAGGAGGATGCAGCAAACTATACCAAGCACACTACAATCTTAACACAAGCATTTCCCGCACTCCGAAGGGTATGTGTCCTTATGATTATTTAATCAAGGTCAAGCGAGATATAACCCAGCTCTCACATTATGATTAACCGTATCTTGTCCAATTGGATTCACAGAACAGTTTCATTTGCTATCAATGGTGAGTCTAATTCATGTATCCTCACCAAACACCTACTAGAGAGTCTTGATTTAGCAATACTCTGGATAGTAATACATACTCACCATAGTAATGCGATCACATACTATAACTTATACTTCCCATCACTAGGGCACCCTCTGACACGATGCAACAGTGCATAGTTAATCACTGTTTCTCACAAGCATTTGGCAAACGATTTACTATGGATTTTGGGTGCTTCATCTGTTCCATCCTACAACTCACACCAGACTAGATGATGCCAACAATCAATATTGAATCTAGCATAATAAGTAGCCAATTTATAATGACTCTCAGTCTGCAATCTTAATTCTAATTTTGGCTTTTCTCTCTCTCCTCTTGCTCTCCCCTCTCCATCTCACTTCCTTTGTCCCCAACCATGACTATGGTATGTATCTATAATTTCCATGTATGCAAATGCTATTGTCAATACAAAATGACCCTGGTTACCAGATAAACCCATCCAACCCTGAGAAGGTAAGAGTCAAAATAGTTTTGGGATTTTCGGCAGTGGGAGAAGAAACCCTTGTTTTTTTATAGGTGGAACTATTCTATGTATTGTGAAAGGCTGGGCCAGATACTCCACGCAAGTCAAACATTCGGAGAGGAAATCTAAAGCATCAAGAGAAAGTTCATCACAGTCGGAACCATTGTTTGAAGCTGAAAGCTCCAGGTTCGAGTTCATCAAAACCAAATTGTGAGCAGATGACACAGGATAAAAAAGGAAGGATGGAGTCCTGTTTCATAGCAACAAGAGATCCTTGGAATGGGTCTACTTGCCGGGACTTAACTGTGCCTTGAGCCGGCCCCACGTTCAGTTCTTGGTTATTCCTGGCTGAATCTTAGTTGCCAGAGTACGAAGACATTTCCTTGAGCCACAGGAATTACAAGATGGCACTGTTTTCACATTTGTTTTATTTTTTTTGCTGTTTTGAATCTGAAGTTCTTGGCTCAGGAAAATTGCCAATGGATACAGGGCAGGGAACATTTCCCATTACAGAAGGCAATTTAACAGCTTGATCTGATACTTCCACTCCCCATGAATTAGGAGGGATCAGATGTTTTGTTTTCAAGTTTCTAGAGGGGGCGGATAAAGTATCCACCACCTCCTCCGTAAACATTGCTCGCTGAGTAGAGGGACCTAATTTTTCCACCTTAGTAACCATAATTGCTGTGACCTGATCACCAGCTTCAACTTCTTGATTTCTAATACCGAAGACCATTATTATGCGAGACCGTTCCCCACTGGCAGTAGCCTCCCAAGTGTGGTCTGCTTACCCAAGGCATAGGTCAACCCTTCCAGAATTCAGAATTTGCCACATAGGTTATTAACCACTGTTCTTCGTTCACAAACTTCAAAGATGAGGTTATCATAACCCCAATCCATAGAGTTTAATATACGTCAGTAGTCAGGGAAAGAGAAAGCACCTACTACTTGCTCCCCTCTTTCCTGATGTTCTCAGATGATTGTAATAGAGCGACCAACCCCCACACTTGGCCCCTGAAAAGGAATATGAATACCCTCATCCACAGCAGGAGTAATCTGAGCAGCCAAGTTCAAGCCCACAGACAGGGGAATTGGAGAGCAAGCTGAGTCTGCTGTCATCTGCCGAAACAGCTGATGCAACGGATCCCACAAATTATTTCTGGTGAACAGAACAAGAGTAGATTCAGAAGTGTGATTTAGAGGAGTCCTATGCATAATCACGGTCGTCATGTACAATTTATGAATTCGGTCTTAAATATAAAGAAAGGCAAACCCTCTTTGCAAGCTCGTAGGACACAACTGTCACCAAAATAGACACATCAGAAATCAAATCCTTATTAGGATGGTCCACTAAATCACATACATTCAGTTGGTCCAAGAAATTTAACAATGAATGTGCCATTGGTGCATTATCCTCCTCCAAATGCCTCAGTCCTGCTGCTAGAGTACCACTAGATGGAAGTATAAGGACTTAAGCAACTGTTTTAAGTCCCTCCATAACTGTAGAGGCTTTAACACTTTCTTGTTCACCCGAAGAAATATAAGTAGAGGGAAGCCCAGCAGTTTTGTCAGATAAAAGCGTAAGTGATGACAATTCTTTTGAGGGAAACATGTTGATATCTGGTCTGTCTGGGTATGCTAACCTTAAGGCATTCCATACTTTTACTCGACATTCATTAAACTGTGCATCATCATGATTGTCATTATTAATCTGTATCGCTGGGTGCCCTGCCTTCCTCCATATGTCGTATGCTTGTTTTCCTAACAGTGCGGCAAAGAAACCGTTCATGTCCCCCACTGCCAATATGATCCCTGCGGTCTGTTTTTCTAATGCATATATCCATTTGACTTGCCCCGCTGTGAGTGAGGGTAAGGCCTTCATTAAATTGTTTCTGTCCATGTGTGGCCAGGGCATGTGTTGTGCCCTCCCATGTCCCTGATATAGTAGCAGAAACTGTACTCCCAATTGTTTACCCTGTACTGTTCTCCCTCCTCTTTTGCTACTGCCATTCGACCAGGCTCTGTCCTAAGTCTTGGCCCACCATAGCCTCTCTACCTGTGGCTTTGTTACCGTGGTATCTCAGCCCCTTCCTCTTCTGACGCCCATTCCTCTGTGACCTCTGCGTCTCTGGTGGTTCAAATTACGTCATAATATACAGTGAGAGCATGCAATGGACCCTCGGGGTGCCCCTCAACACTAGGGCTCTCTTCATGTGTGGCTACCTGCATGCGCCTAATCACTCTACTATCTATTCAAAATATAATGTCACCTGCTCTCCATTCGTCTGCACATATCGTCATTCAATGTCCCTTCCCCGCTCCTGCAATGCTTGTGCCACTCTGCCTCTGTTCTGTGAAGGGCCATTTCTAATTGTTTTTGCGCCCTATTTTCTGCCTCCATAACTAATGGGGCTTGTGTGGCATTAGCTGCTGAGTCACGTGTAGCATTCACACTAGCCACAGGAGCTTTCTGCCTTTGTGTGGGTTGGGGCACCTACTTGGGGTTGGTATAACCCACTGCAGGATGCAAAGGGTAACACGCATATGAAGTTGGGCTTTGGGGATAACACTGGTTATAGGTGATATCTCCTTTTGTTCTTTTTGTTCCTCTGGGGCATATTCTAAATCCTCGACCATTCTCCAAAGTTCGAGAATACCCTGCCTGTTTCTCAACTTTCTCTATTTATACTTTGCAGCCAGATAAGTATACATATGACCCAAAACATCTTTATTATTAGAGCCATCTTTGGGACACAGTTTATACATTTCCCCCTTTGTATCCACGACCCACTCATGAGGATATTTAAGAATCTCTTCCTGGTATTGCGGAAGCGTGGTACACATATACTCAGGTGGGGTACTCATAACTCTTCCCATATATCTCTTCATCAAAAATATGTATTTCTCAAATAGCTGATCCAGCCACACCCTTATGCCCCGCCCTCCCAACAATGCGCACACTCCCTATTTCTTCTCCCAAAGTCCCCCAATCCAAATCACATGCCACTTGTCTCCTTCCCCTCACACAGACACACTCACCAAAACATGCCCCTATTCATACAACTGGGCAACCATCACCCCACCCCACAATTCTATGTACACATTAAACCACAATTAATGCTAAATAGAACACACTTATTTACACAATATTGTAGACCCTTCCTCTGTCTCCTTGCCATGAGATGACGGAATTTCCCCTCCTCATGCCCCGTTGTGCCAGACGGGCACTCTATATATTGGACCACTACAGAGCTGCCTTCCCTCTTTTATGAGGGGTTCCCTTTTCCTCTCTTCTCTTTTATCACTGCTATACTACTTGTGATGTTACCTTTCCTCTTGTCAGAGATCCCTCTGGCCACTACAATAAAACCAATATATCACCAAATGGTCTGCTCTCTCCACACTCTCACATACACAAAACCAATCAAATGCTTTTTCCCATTGTTTTCTCCCACAATGTTGCACTTCCTGATGTGTTCTCAATGTGTTCTCCCAGGCATCTGAGGTGCGAGGCCCCCTTCAATCTCCTGTACAGCTGGGCACAGTGCCCTGCTCCAGGGAACAGGTAGGCCTACTGGCAACACAGCACCTGCAAACCTCCTCAGTTTTGACTGGTTACTGCAGACAGGTGCCGCAACCCAGGATGTGCGACGGGGAAACCCCAGATCTCATGTAGAGTCTGCAATCATGATGGGGTCACCAATTTTATAGGGTGAATGATCCAAAACCAGAACGATAAAACAATCCCAAATAGGCCAAATAATCGATGGACCGTTTGCAAGGAAAACAACGTTTTATGACATGCAAAAGGTCTCAGATGGTCCTGTAGAACCGAACTGACACCGAACTCTCCACACCCAAAGAGATTACATCTTTTATAGCGGAATACCTCAAATTAACAAAACTATGCATAAAATATATCACAACATGATCCCGCACTCCCCATTGGCTAACACCTACAAAATATTCTAGTTATTTCCTATAGCCCATTACCCTATGGGTCACACATTATCTAAACACATTCCTTTAAACACGTGACATGTTTCATTGTCACTATTGAATTTAAGAGTTGATTGGTTACCAGGTACATTGCTACGATGATACATTTCTGTAATGGATTAAATATTCTTGACCATCACATCATGGGCACCCCTCCATTGGGACTTGGTCATAGTACAAACAGCTAGGTTAACCCTGCTTTGATAATATAATGGGTCTCCTCATTATACCAGGCACTGTAGCACGCACACACATCTCCCTGGCCTTGTAGATACATTTATTGGCATCACCTCTGCTGTTCCCATCCCAAATCACGCTACAGCCCAAGCACATCTCCGCTCGTATCTCTCTGAGAACCCAGGTGCCCATGAATGACATGCTCGGAGAACCATTCTTATGTCTCAATTTCACATATTTAGTCAGCCCTGGTGTGCAGCCAGCTGAGTTCAAATGGGATGACCACTCTTCCGGTGAGGGCAGTAGTGCTCTAAATCTTCACCAGGCCTTTTGGCATCACAAACCATGTGCTGCTCACATGAATTTCACCTTTAAAGGCACATTCCTACCCCTCCTCCCTGGACCCAACCTTCCATTCCCGGCTCTTCCAAGCTCCGAAGCTTGAATTAATTGACTGAAATCGACACAGTGCGTCTGCCTGTGACTTTGGCAGCATAACTTCTCTTCAGGTGGAAGGAATGGGGACTTGTTTTGGTGTCACTGAGCAGAGCCGCAGCACCACATTAAACGCATCTTGTGACATGCCCTAAAATCTAACATGGCGGAACTGCTGCTACTTTGGCCCACAGACCACATCTTTTCTACAACACTTCTTTGACTCCATTCCATACTCCTACCAAGGTCCACTACCTACTTGTAGATCCCTTAATGCACGACACTGTACACTACCGCTAAATATTTATTTATTTAATTAATTTCTTAAGCGCTGGAGACATGAGGTCCTGAGGCATAGGAGCTCTGCAACATGACAAACAACAGAGTACAAACAAAATAATTGTCAGGAAGGACTGGGAGGACCAGGCGAATGAAGATCCCCAGAGGTTACTCGAAAAGGACAGTTTTCAGCTTTCCTTTGAAAATGGGAAGGCTGGGGCAGAGCCGGAGGTCCAGTGGAAGGGCATTCCACAAATGTGGGGTAGAGAATGGGAAACAGCCACTCTGTATCATCATCAATATAGTGTTCAATGCAGAGGTTGCGATAATGGAGTCTCTTGGTGATGGGCAACCAATACAGAGCTCTCCGACCCGATGACACATAATCCGTTCTGCGTTGTCCCATTATCGCTTTTACTGCATTATTCTGCACTACTTGCAGATGGTTGAGTTCACCGGTTGAGTTCAATACAAGATACATTACCCTATCTTTAACCTCTGCAACTGCAGGGTGAATACATTGTTGCTTTTTCTGAATGGCTATATGGTGTTCCTAATATGTGTTAACGCTAACTACAATGTATACATGCACATTCTGCCATAGTCAAAGAACACTGCTAACACTAAGAGGCCGATTCATGGAAAAGTGTGCAGAAATCCTGCAATGTCCGCATGCCTAGAACGTCACTGCATGAGCCTGTGTGCAAACGTTTTTCTGCTTGCTCCGCATATTCATGGAATTGTTCACAAAAAGTAACCATACATGCAAGTCGTGGCTGGAACGCCTCTAACACGCCCCCACGCAAGTCAAAAATAGCCAGAAACAGCCACCTCTGTGTGCACTGTGGGTTCAAATACATGCACCCTCAGAACAGTGCATGGGGTCCTCGGAAGCAAGCCTGCAAGTCGGGAACCCTGTGCGGGGTCCCGCATAACTGTTACCAGCATCCCAACAACATGCGTGCAATTTTTCATAACTCGGATAAAACTCTGAAGGTCTGTGTGCGAACCCCCGTAAACCATTCCTGCACCTCCCTACACTGCATATTAGCACCCCTAACTTAGATCGGAACCCCTCCTGTGTCCACGCACCCCTAAATCTGACACCCAACCTTATCTCTGAGCAGTGATTCCTATGCGCAATTGTATGTACGCCTGCCTTTGGGTGGCAGATATATTTTGAGGGATTTGTGTGGCCATTTCCCTGCTGGGAGGTTGCGCTGTCTGATCCATCATTACGTATTGTTCCGTGCAATGGGCATGTGATGGACTGCCTGTAACGCCCACTTTTTTGGATGTTCTTCCCAATTTTGATGTTCCGCCCCCTTGCTCTGCATGGTGTCTCGCGCAAGGCAATAGGCTGCTCGCAGGGGCATGCTGGGCCACCGCAAACTCTACGCAAGTCCAAGTAAAATCCCACCCATTCGATTCCATGGATCGACTAATGGGATTAAGCATGCAGTTTGGCATGCACGTTCCCTATTTTCCATGCAAATAATTCCATGAATCGGGCCCCTAAACTATTGCTGGTTTATTTTTTGCAGTCTTAGGGGGTAATTCATAGAATTCAGCGCATAAGTGGTGCACGCGGCTGGCACACAGTGTGCGCGTGCGACAGTCTGCGCCAGCTGCGTGCGCCAAAATCCATTTCAGCGCACAGCCTAATCATGGATTTTAACATACATTACCAGCTGTGGCGCAGAGTGGCGCAGCGACCCTGCAGCAGCGCCAGTTACGCCCCAACCCCTCCCCGTGCGCCATGCACAGCGCACAAATCCCGTCCATGGCGCACAGGTCTGTGGACCAGCATACAGGCCCCAACCACAAAAATGCCTGTAAAACTCCCCGCGCACCCCTCCGAATACATGTACACCCCTGCGCAGGGAGAATCACACGCGATTGGCCCTGTGCGAGCTGGGTACATGTATTACTGGGGTTCGCGGGGAGTTTCACACGCGATTGGGCCTGTGCAAGCGGGGTACATGTATTACTGGGGTTCGCGGGGAGTTTCACACGCGATTGGCCCTGTGCGAGCGGGGTACGTGCATTACTGGGGTTCGCAGGGAATTTCACACGCGATTGGCCCTGTGCGAGCGGGGTACATGTATTACTGGGGTTCGCGGGGAGTTGCACACGCGAATGGCCCTGTGCGAGCGGTTACGTGTATTACTGGGGTTCGCAGGGAGTTCCACACGCGAATGGCCCTGTGCGAGTGGGGTACGTGTATTACTGGGGTTCGCAGGGAGTTTCACACAAGCGCTTGGGCCTGTGCGAGCGGGGTTCATGTATTACTGGGGTTCACGGGGAGTTCCACATGCGAATGGCCCTGTGCGAGCGGGGTACATGTATTACTGGGGTTCGCAGGGAGTTTCACATGCGATTGGGCCTGTGCGAGAAGGGTACATGTATTACTGGGGTTCACGGGGAGTTTCACACGCGATTGGGCCTGTGCGAGCGGGGTCCGTGTATTACTGGGGTTCGCGGGGAGTTTCACACGCGATTGGCCCTGTGCGAGCGGGGGAAGTGTATTACTGGGGTTCGCGCGGAGTCCCATTCTGAATTGGCAGTGTGGGTCCTCCCAGGTGTGCCCTCTACCCCCTCCACGGCCACTGCAGGCAGCCCACACCACAGGGTACTACCCTGCACCCCTGGTCATGTCCCCTAGCACCCCCACCCACCCAGCAGTGAGGGGCACCTGCCAGCAGGCTCTGACTCATGTCCCCCAGCACCCTCACCCACCCAGCAGTGAGGCTGATCTAATCTAATCTAATCTAATCTAATCTAATCTAATCTAATCTAATCACAGGCTAATCTGTGATGCCAGTGCTATCCAGCATGCAGCACATGTATTGATTTTCCATCTTGGAGTCCTCAGTGTCTGTTTTTTGCCTCCCCTTCCAACTCATTGACAGTGCATGCATGCCAGGGTTATAGTCGTGTGGGACATGTGTTATTCATGCACTGGATCTCTGCCTTATCAGGCCTATGTGTGTGCTATGGTGCGCATGCCTGTTTCCATTTGTTGTCTTTCATGTTTTTGCAGGTGATGACGCACTTGATGCTGTTGAGGTGGAGGAGATGGTGCAGACCCAGGAGGAATCTCAGCCACATCCGGGCACCAGTGGAGGACGTGGGGTGTTGGTGGGTGAAAGCCCTATCCTCCTGCAGACCATACTGGCCACGGGTGTCTCTGGGTGCACCTCCCCAGACCTCTATGATTCAGGTGCTGAATCGGAGAGTGAGACATATGTGGCGTCGCAGGTGAGTGTTACTGGGAGGGATGCTGTACTGACAAACCCACCTGCACCAGGGGGAGACCCCTCTATGGGGATGCCAGTGTTGGTAATTCCTCCTTTGGCGGTTACGGATGCAGGGTCACGCTCAACAACATCTGATCCTGTTCCTGGGCCAGCAGATCAGAGGGGGAATGCAGTCCTGCAGCCTCAGGCAGTTCCAGCACAGCAAGGTGCAGATCGCCTTGCCCCAAACAGGTGCGGTGCCTGCCGACGCGGTGGCCGTACGCCACCAGGCAATACTGTATGGGAAAACTCCATGTACAGTATAGCAGCACAACAGGGAGCATTGGTTGAAATGATGGCTCAGGCAATGGAGAGGGTGGCCACTTCCATTCTCCCCCCTGAAAGGCAGATGGAGCAACAACAGCAGGCAACATACTCCATTTGCCAATCACACAGGGAAGACATGTTGGCGTCCAACAGGGACCAATGGGCAGCACTGGAGACTCTGCGTGAAGCCATATCTGTAGAGTCACAGGGCCACAGGGAAGCCCTGAAGTTAGAACTCCATTTCCTCAGGGAGACTCTGGGTGAACTTGAGGCTTCCCGAAGTTTTAGGTCAGAACAGCAGCTGGAGCAGCTCACATGTTCACTCTCAGCTGAGCTGCAGGCAACTCATGAGGAGATCCAGGCATCACACGAAGCCATGCATGCAGAAATGCAGGCAACCCGTGAGGTGCTGCATGCGGATCTCCGTACTATCATCCTCCAGAACCAGACCTTCCACACCCGCATGCTTGCTGCCATGGAGGACCATACCAGGGCTTTGCGTGGGCTGCCTCCCATAGCACGCCACCTCCTGATGTAGCAGCAGAGGGTGATGAGAGCGACAGCAGTTCTCCCACATTGGCGTGAGCCCATGGGGGTATTTTCTTTCTCGCAACATCCACGCATGTGGGTGTTGGTGTGTACCCTGTCCTCGAACCTCCTGGGTGCCCCCCCCTAGTCCACACATGGGCATTTTTGATTTTTATTTTTTTACAGTGTGTTGCCTTGTGTGGCTCCTGTGGGCATCCACTGTGTATTCCAGCTGGGCACATGCGGCTTGTCCTGTCTTTGGGTTAGATGCTTGGTTTCATGACACACACCCCTCCTGCTTCCCGTTTCCATGAGCTTTCAAAGGGTGTGACCAAGTGACAGTGACTTACACAGTGACATTGGGCTCCCATGAGCTGTGTGGGCAGTCTGTAGTCAAAACTGTGTGGACATCCCTATTGGGGATTGTTGTTGTATTGAACACTGCATGGTGTATTGATATGTGCTTGTGCATCCATGTCTTCCTCCTTATTCACAGGTACCTTCTTAATGTCTTCACAAGGCTGTCTCCTTTGCAGATGCAGTTCATGTTGTATGCAGTACACTGACACATTTGCCTGACAGCAACACTCTGCAGTTGGAAGGGGTCGATGTGCTGGCTTATTCAGGTTGTAAGACTTGCACTACTTTGATTTTGTACTGTCATATTTTGCCACTGTTTCATCATGTGTTGCTGTATTATGTTGCTGTTAAGTATTGGTTCATGCGTGCTGTTTGTTATTGATTACTGGGAGCATATTGTCTGTAGCCTGTTTCCATTTGGGACAGTGCACTTTGTGACACTTGGCTCATGTGTTGTGCATTCATTTGGTTGCTTTCACATTGCATGCCATGCCATGGTGTGTTGGGTAGCTGAGATGGGGAGGGGTTTGGTGACATGGCACTATTTTCATGTTGTATTTTGCAAGGGGGTAGTCATTCATGCAGCATAAATGTGTGTCTTTTTGTGACACAGCATTGATTGTCTTTCAGTGGGTAAGGATGCACACAATGTAACACTTCCAGGTGACCAATCTCAGGCTGGTATGGTTGTGACAGTTGACTGTCCCTTATGTCATCATCAGTGATTTTCAGCTGGTATGTGCCAGTGCTGTGTGCCACAGGGGTGTGATTTTAGGTGAAGTAATTAGCCACCAGCTGTGTACGGGCTGCCTCACCACGTGTCCTTTCCCCTCCCATGCGCAGTGGTGGTGCATGTGGTTGGGGATGTGGGGGCACCACCATGTCCACCGGCAGGCCCCGGCGGGTTGCAACGTTGTGCAGGACACATGCTGCCACTATGATCCTGCACACTACTGGGGGCGTGTATAGCAGCTGCCCACCAGAGCGGTCAAAGGAGCGAAAGCGTGACTTGAGCACTCCGAATGTGCGCTCCACTATGTCCCGGGTTGCAATGTGGGCTGTGTTGTATCTTACCTCGGGTGGTGTGGTGGAGTTCTGAGTTGGCGTCATCATGTGGGTGCTCAGAGGGTAGGCACTGTCCCCTGGGGAGGTGATGATGGGTATCATTAGTGGGGTTGTGACATTACTCAGTATCTGACAAGCATGTATGTGCAGAGGCATTTATACTCACCAAGCAGCCATGTATCGGCATGCCGCCCAGCTTCTAGGTCCCGGTTTAGGGGTGACATTCTGAAAATGAAACTGTCATGGGTGGACCCTGGATAGTTGGCATATACTGAGGTGATGATTGCCTTGGCATCACATATTACCTGCACGTTGATGGAATGCCAGTGCTTGTGGTTTCTATAGATGTGCTCAGTTGCCCTGGGAGGACGTAGAGCCACATGGGTGCAATCAATGGCACCTGGCACTTTGGCGAAGTGTACCACCCTGTAGAAGTCCTGGACGGAAGCCTGCCTTTCTGCTGGTGTTCTGGGCATGTATATGTGCCTGCGGATTGAAGAGCGTGCGGTCATGATGGCCAACACCTGGTGTAGGCAGCATGACTGCGTGGCCTGTGACCCCCCCCACTATGGCATTTGTCCGCTGAAATGAACCAGTGGCCAAGAAGTGCAGTACATTGAGCACCTTTTCCAAGGGGCTCAGTGCTTTGGAGCACAGGGTGGGTGATGTGAGGTCATCCTCCCACTCACTCACCAGGTCGAGTATTATGTGTGGTGGGAACCTGTACTTTCCATACACCTGGTCATCTGGCATCCCAAAAAGGCTGGTCCTGCGTGTGAAAATTCTGGGCCTGGCTATCCTCCTCCTCCTGCGGTGTCCCACGACCACTGCTGTGAGGAATGGTATATTCATCGTATCGTCTGGGCTTTTTGCGCGCACTTTTATGCTGTGCGGGGCTGCGTACACTTGCTTCCTGCTGGCGTACGTGTTTCCAGATTAGCGCATCTTTTTTGGCTCACGCGTTTCCCCTGTTCGATTCCATGAATACGTGTTGTAGGCGCGCGTGAGGGCGTTCCGTACATTTACCTCCCGTTCTTCCCCCATAACGCCCACATTTTCACGCGTTGTTCCCCATTCCGCGTGTTACTCCACGTGTTCAGCCCACTTTTGTTGGGTGCGCCGCGCTATGTGCGCTTTCGCTATGCGCGTAGCGCATGCCGTTTGATGACGTGTGCTCCCGCGTGCGCCACGCAGGATTTTAGCGCACATCCCAGAATTTACACGCGCAAGGACTTCCATGAATCGATGTGCGCGGCTTTCGCATGCTTGCGCAGCGATTTTTTGGCGCACATTAATTCCATGAATCGGCCTGTCAATCTCTTCACCTGACTAGGACAACACTACGCACCTGCAGAAGAGCTCTGTGCCTAACTTGGACAGTGCAGCTTCAAAATCAGCAGTGGGGGTTGATATGATATGTCATTTATAACACGCCTATACACAAGTGTTTCAAGGAGGAATTGATCCTCTAATTCATAAAAGGTCGGAAAAATGAGTGCCATTGACTTACCCAATGTTAAAACCTATTATTACAAGTTTAGACAAATGCTGTTCGGTCCGTGCTGTGGATATCTAAGGTACAAAAGGTATGTCTTTTTGATATCCGGCCTAGTGCACACATGCCATCCAGACTAAAACACCTGATGTACCTCAACACCTCTGCCACTAGCATACAGCGACCACCGCCTGAAAGGAACCGGTAGAGCTGGCCTCACATAGACTCTCTCAACAATAGCAATCTATCCCTAAACCCCAACAGCACCCACCCACATGTTTGACCTCTCTTGGGCTGCTTAGTCGAGCCACCCAAGTCCTAGAATGGAAAACATGCACACATGCATCTCCTATGGTAAATTTTCCAACCGCATCGACTATGGTCACCAAAGGCGTTCAACCAAGGAAAAAGCGCATTGAGGCCACACAAGTGGCGAAAGAGCGGTATGTAAATAACAAAATACAATACAATGGCCGTGCTATTGCGCATATACACCCAGACGTGGATCTAAATCTTGGCTCCTAGGCATCAGAAGCAATCTCGCGCTCCGCTGTAATTCCACGTGACGTTCTGCAGTTTCACCTGTGACGCATCGGCCTCAGTCGGTAGCCCTTTGTTGGTACGCAGGCGAATTTTAGCAAGGCTTGGCTCGGCCACTAAATCGCTCCCGTATGCACCGCAGGTTGGAAAGTTAGGAGCCAGAGCTCTGCAGGACGTCAATTAAATTGTGAAAAACAAATACATTGCAATAAACCGTGGAGTTTCCTGGCAAATAGACTTGCTATAACGCAGTTATGATTCTCGGCACGGCGCATGGCGGCTGAAATACTCTGCAGGATTGGTTTGGGGCCAGGGACGAAGCTTTTCAATCAACGAAAATATGTTTAAAACAGCGCCGAGATTTTCTTATTTTTCTGATTCGTTTTAAATTGAGAGAATCGAGGTGGGCGGCTTGGCACAGGAATACACGCTGCTGTCTATAGAACGGGAGTGTTCTGTACAATGGCATGGGGCAGACCACGTGTCTCATGCCTGAATCACACTGCTAAATGGATTCTCCCAAAGCCTGTCACCTCTAGAACTGTGTGGCTAAGGCCCTTTCCCAGAGACGTTCATCCCTGGGCATGCATGACTAACCGCATTGGTACTAGCTCTTCCACCCTGTAATTTGTGACCAAGAACATTGGTCCAGCGCGTGTCACCCCAAGACTTCCCCAATGATACCGAACCATGTCCTTCTCACTACCCTTGCAACACTAGCCAAGGGATTGGCACTGATCCTTTCACTCCATCAGGCAAGAACCTTTCACCACTTGGTATGGCCAGGACCTGCAAATAGACCGTGGCCAAGCACAGTGAGGGGTTCAACCCTGGAATGGCATGCGAGGAAAAAGTATGTCCCCAAAATATGTCAAGGCCCAGTAGAGGTTTCAGTCACACACAAAGTGATGCCAGGCCCCACCATAGCCAGACAAGCCTTCAAGGACTTACTTGTAGAACCGAGGAACCATCAAACCAGTAGAGGTCACTGAATAGCCGAACCCTGTGTTTGCCATAAAAATGTATTGCCGCAAATGGAGGTTGATTATGGCACTCAGAAATCCAATAATCACAATTTACTACCCCACACTCAGCATTTTGGAATGGGCACTGTCTTGGGCAGTGTACAAGCCCCCCCAATAATCACACGGAGCCAGAGGTCTCCTCCAACCACCTTTATTCCTCCATAACATTATCTGAACTTTCCCTTCTCCCGTCTCGTCCCCTCCATCCCCCTACCTCCTCCCTCGTGCCCTCCCTTCCCATGTGCCCTCTTCCTTAAAGGGCCCGTGTCAATTAGGTCCACAACAGGCACTAATGCTGAACAATGCATGTGTGCTTACAAAACTGGATAGGAGCATTGCTGAGCATCACTGCATTAAGACTGACTCCTTACCAGCTTTCATCACACCGCTTGGAGTGTGTCACAAATGCCTTTTGATTTTTAGTCGGCTGCATCTGCTTTCCAAAAAATGCGAGGCCCTATGCCACATGAAGTGAAGAATTGGACGTATCTCAAGATAATATGATGACATACAGAGATGATAAATTAAGCCACGATGCCACATTGGGAACTACTCAGAGAGTACGCAAAAAGAAATGTACACTTGTCGAAGATACTGCAATGAGCGGGCATCCGGCTGTGCAAAGAGAAATTTACACTGGTAGAAGACAGAGTGAAAACAGGTCTAGTGAAGGAATTAGGAATTAATCTCGGTCTTCTCAGGACCATCAATAAAGTTGCGCCTCCAAACACAAAAGAAAAAACAAACCATTATTGGGACAATCCGAGAACTGTGTGAAATGTGTCCCTAACCTTACTGGAAAAACTAAATTGTTCACCACCTCCTGAAGTAGGGTGTTGACTTCCAAGGGATACAGGAACAGGAAACTGGATTTGCCACAGTGACATCTTTCAAAGTGAATTTCCTATGCTTCAAGTCCTTTCACGGAAGCTCGACACTTGTATCCCAGTGGATGTGGCTGCATGCAGCACAGGTGCCACCCTGATGCAAATGAGAAGGCACAGAAAGTGTGGCAGCCTGTGTCTGAAAGACATTGGGCCTCATTACGACCCTGCCGGTCCGGAAAGAACGGTGGTGCTAAACCTGCCTCCACCGTTCTTTCCGGACCGGCAGATTAAGAGTCCTGCAGGCTCTTAATCTTAACACCACCCGCCTGCAGGTGGACAAGGAAACAGCGGCTCTGTCATAGACGGAACCAGTGTTTCCATTGTCCCCATCCCCATGGAGTCCTATGGGGCTCCATGGAATAGGGACTTACACAATTCCGCCTCCGGAATTCCCGGGTCACCGGAGTCATAATGTCCCGGTGATTCCAGGAATCACAGAGGCGGAATGGTAATACGGGTCCAGCGGTAACCTGCCGGTTTTTCCGGCTCAGTCACCGCCGGACTCGTAATGAGGCCCATTGTCACAATTAGAACACAGCTATTCTGTCAATGAAAAGGAAATGTTGGCTTGTGCTTGGTCGACAGTGTACTTCAGGACCCACATATGTGGAAGAAAATGTTGATTGATCACAAGGCTTTGGAGCACATGTTCAACCCAGGTGATTGCAAGACTGCCACACTAACACACACATAGTTGGAAGATAAGCTCATCGAATACATGCTTGGTGCTGGATAAAACCAATTCAATTAAAACGAAAGGAAAGATATGTCATGAGTCATGCAGTAAGAGCAACCGATATGCAACCGGGAGATCAAGTGAAAATTAATTCAAATCAAAAAAATCAAGAACTGGAAGAAACTATGGGCTCCTGGGAGTGAGAAATGTGGAAACAGTTACCGGGTTTGATATAAGGGCAATTTCCATAGATCTGAAGGAATGGCCAATGTAGACCTATTTCCAATCTTCCCTTTCCTGCCAAATGATTAGATTATTAGAGAAGGTGGTCGCTCAAAGTTGCAGAGGTTTGCAAATGCCCATGCCGCATTGCTGCGGGATCAATCTCAGGCAGGTTTCCAACCCTTTTATTGTTTGGAATCTTTGGTGACCATTTGATTTGATGATTCAACATGGGAAATTGACCTGGGCAGAGTAGCCGTGTTGGGGACCTCTCTGCAGAGTTCAACACCATTAGCCACACAATCCTGCTCCCACTCCTCTCGGGCATTGGTGTAGGAGAGCATGACAAGAAATGGATTCAATCTTTTCTTACTCACCATAAGCACAGAGTAATTCTGGCACCTTCTGTATATAACATGGGGTGATCGAACTGTGGGGTCCTGCAAGGTCCATCACTGTGCCCCTCTGCTTTTACACACCTATCTTAAACCACTGATATGATATGATACAATAGGTTATTTATAACCCGTGAACCCGGGGATCGAACCTGTGGTGCTCCGTGGCGTCTTACTTCAAAGGCGAGCATGTTGCCCCTGAGCTATCCTCCCGAGACTCATTCATAGTTTGGGGGTGCAGGTGTATAAATGGTATGAATGGGGTCAGACCAAAACTGATTCTATGCACGATTTTGCAACCTATATGGTAAAGTAAACCAATGGATGGGAGAAATGTTCTTTAATTAAATCATTCGACAGCTGGAAGGTTGCTAGCTGGTCCGTCCCTGGAACGATGGCCTTTAAATATCTGGCCTCCCCAACTTGGTCAGTACCCCATCCAGAATACAGCAGTCAAGAATTTTGGGGTGTTAAATGACAACAAACTGTTCATAGCACCCCATCCCCCAGGAGGTGGTAGCTAGTAATATATTTCTTTGTCAAAGGATAGTGAAACACATATTTTTCTTTATGAATTTCCACTGTAAAGCCTAGGATGTTGTCTTTCTGGTGTTGCCTCATTTGGATTATGCCAATAGCCTTCATTTGGGCATATTTGACCATTTGGGGGTACATACACAGAAAGAGCAGAATTCAGCGATTCATATGCTGTTTAAACTACAGAAATTCAAACACATTTCTTCATGCTACGTACCACAGACTGGCTTCCAGTTAAAGGTCCTGTTGGGTGTAATACTCTCTGTATGACTCACAGGGTCTTTTACTCCTTAGGCCCCATTTCGAATTAGAAATAATTGAGACTCTTTAAGGAGTTACCCTCTCTGTGAGCAAGAACCCTCAATCTTTGGTGGTCCCATGGGGTAAGAAAACAAGGATGGGTTGGATCATTTTCCTACCAGTTATTCACAGGCTGGTATGTCCTCGCTTCGCCGCTTGGTCCCATTCAAGATCATCTTTCATTAGGAAGCATCTAAAAGTGCTCCTGTTTTCATCTCGCTATTGAGGAGTGGTCTCCTCATGCCAGGCGACCACTCATGGTAGTGTAAGTGAGCTCGACAAGAGCAATTATCATGAGATAATAATGACCATCAAGACCGTATCACTAAGTCCTCTGACGCCATGGAAGAAAGGAATAGGAGCATTTAGAGAGCTGGCACTGGTCTGGATAGCGGGAGTCAGAGAGACATAGAATCTGATACAGTAGGAATGTAAGAATTGACCTACAGACCAAAGACCAGTGACACTGGAGGGCAAGAGAGAGAACCTCAGACCAAGAAAAGTGGGTGCCCCACCAGATTTAACTTTAAGAACTCAACAGCCAAAGTAATATTTTTGTAGAAAGGGATGCATGTAGTAATTGGCATGCCTGTCTCCCATGTGCCCACAACTTTGTCATCAGATGTGCACGTTGAGATGGCCCAGGAGCATGGTACAAATGCACTAAGGGGTGACTATTGTGACAGCGGCAATAAGGGGAGCCAAGCGGACGCGGGACCAGAGTGGACACTATCGTTCTGTGTCTGGAATAAGACTGCGACTCCTTGAGCCCTGATGCGCTCATGACAAGTGTTTCCATATACCTAGTTATTGAAGTTCTAAGCCCTTGACCACCTCAAAGTCTCTAGCAACGGTGTGCCTGCTAAATATGAAAATGTTTCAGGGACCTAAACCTGAACTTTTTGAAATATCTGCCCCGGCTGATGCGACTTCCTCTGCTCCCAAACTACTTACAGGGGAATTATCCCGATGTTCCGGATGGAACTAAGTTAGCCCACTCTGGGATGATGAGGGACATTGTGGGCCCTGTCGTGATTCTGAAAGGAAAGAGCAAAGAGCAAAGAGTTTTTTTTTTTAGTACGTGTTCTTCCCTGCTGGTTGCCATTCTTTGTTTTGTGGTGCCAAGGGACAGAAACATTTACTCTAAACCAACTTACACGCCACAGAGGCTGTCAGAGAAACCACACACGATGAGCACACATGGTCCCCTTTCTGGACACAAACGCCTCAGTGCTCCTTACACAGAACACCATGGGGCTCATGTTCGTGGATGGTGTAATTTAAGAAAAATGTGTAAAAGCCTTGCGTAAGGATTTTATGCATGTCTCTTACGTCATGCCCCATTTTCATTCATTTGTATGGCGGAGAAGATGGCGGAACATGACTTGAGTTTCTGCCACCTGTCCACCATACAAATGCTCCAGCATTGGCGCCGGAATGGATTTTCATGCTGGTATAAATGTTGGAGAGTAGTATGGGGTCCGCCAGCTTTATTAACCAGGTCAAAGCAGGTAGTCTCCATAGTGATCCATTGTACACGCTACCCGCCATGTTCGCATGGAAGGCAGCTTGTATAATTACAATTAAACATTGCCTGACATGCTCGCATGTCGGGCAGCATTTAATTGTTACTGTGAACACTGCTTACCATGCATGAATGGTAAGAAGTGTTCATATTGAAAATTAAACTCTGCCCAACATGACAGCATGTCGGGCCTCGTTTCATTGTAATTGTGAACACTGCTTGCCATTCTGCCTTCTGTGTTTACTCACTTTTCACTGCACACTGCAAAAGTGTAGGGCAACAGGCAGCATACACATATGTACGTCACCCTTTGCCCTGCACATTTGCACTCCGTTGTGCAAATGGTGGAAATGTGACCATAAAATTACACATTTCAGCAACATGAGCTCCCTAGAAATATAACTCTCTTGCAACCCTTCATATGATGGGTTCATGATTCAGATTTAAGACACTGGGCAGACTGAGATCTCACGCTGCCCTCTTTCAAATCAAAATTGCTTACCAGACCTGGGCTTTTCATTCCATGCTGGTACTTGTAGATTTATATTTATTATGCAATAATAATATTTGTTTTTGTTGCATCTCAAGCTGGATTCCTCCTGTTTCTAAGCTCTCTAATAAAAGTTAATAATCTAACTAGAACAACCACTGCTTCATGCATGGCTCTCCACACTGGAAGGTGAATGGGTTGCACTCCCTTGAAATAAAGTCAGGGAATCAGAAGTCACCAGATGTGGAGGCAATAGACATCCCCCAAAGTAAGATGATCTCCGAATCAATAGCCCTTGGACATGGGGAGAAGAATCACTATAAGTCCCGTAGTGACTAAGGTATCGGAGTCAGCAACATTCAGGGTATGATTGTCCCTGATCCTACGCCCACAGGCTAGTGAGTCTCAGGGCCAGATGTCTTCAGAGTAGCAAGCAGGGTGTCAGAGGCATACCAGCATTCCCTAGTAGATTTAAGTTACTGGATCTCCAATGTGATTGTAGCCCCTGTTTACCGGCCCTAACCCAAGCCAGGGAGCCTTACTTCCTGGCCTAGCTAAGGGACAGTTCACATGGGACCACCCCCACGCCCGCTGGGTAGTGAGGGGCAGTGCACCTGCCAAATAAGATCACTGTTAACAGGAGATGGGCTACACCCTGAGTTCTTAGATCACTAATGGACACAGACACCAGAGTGAATTTTATCCGGATCCCAATGGGGGCCCATCTTTATTTATAATCAACACTTATACTTTTAGCTACCTTACCCTTTCTGATTCCCTAGGATTCCCTGGCGTGCACACCAACCAAATGTGAACCTGCTACACCAACTCGCCCTTCCTTGGATGGGTTTCTGGGGCTCTTAGGGTGGGTCTAATGCAACAGATCCTTTACCTATACTCAGGTATCACCAGAGCCAGAGCCAGAGCCAGAATTGCCTAACAGGTGGGGCCTGAACGTAATATAGTTGGGCCCACCGCACTGACATTAACATCTGTAAATGTCCATACAGCACTGCTGAGTGGGCATTTACAGATATTGGGTGGGCATTCCCTGTTCAGGCAATACCCTGTCTATGCCTCTGGGTATCACCCACTTAGAGTGTGAGGCCGGAGTGTGGGGTGCTTCCATCTTGCTATGCATCCTCAAGCAGTTCGCCACACTATCCTGCTACCTCACTCTGGGTTACCTCCCTTCTATCCCCTTTTTCCTATTCAAAATCATGATATATTTTTATCGTTCTACCGCCGATTTAACTTTTAAACTTACATAACATTCCCATTAAATCTTCAATAAACATACCTCTTGTTATGTTACTTGACAGAACAGGGTAGTCGGTTGGTGTGTCTTATTAGGCTGTGCTAACAATTCTTGAAATGCCTCCATTCTGTATTGAGGATTTATTGAGAGCAACCTGACCTCCATTGTAGGTTAGAGAGTGAACTCTAATGCTACACAACAACTTTATGAAAAGTCCTCAATTTAAACATAAAAGGGCGCAACTTGCGATATGTACTTTTACATTTTATTCTCCACAATTCTATTACATGAAAATTAAATAACTTTAGATTAGATTAATACATAACTCATTCAATTTCTTCTTGCTCTTGCCAACACGTTTCGATCCTTAGATCTTCTTCAATGTTGTGCAAATCGTCCCCAAACAATGTATCGAAAAATATCAATTGTTGTTTTCCTAAGATCTAATACTAATAACCAACAGCACCTCCGAAATGAATACTATATTTAAATAAGGGGAAAATAATGTTAGTTCTGACAAAGTAAAAACAAATGACCTTAGTTAAATATCACACTTTCCATGCTCCTACTTCAAAAAACATGCTCTAAACATAAATATCCAATTACAATATCAGTGTACAAAGAGTGAGAAATCCATGAAAATGTTATATTCATTCCTTCATATCAATTAGTTCCTGATTTATAATTTAGTGTTATATCTTAGTCAAGTTATAATTCCTCTAACTTCAGTTCTTTTCCTCTTTTTGGCAATGTTTTATAATGTCTTCCTATTCTAATGTCCTGAAAGAAAATGTGAATCTTGGTTTCAAATATATTCTATCATGAAGTATATTCAATTTATATTTCAACCATTTTCTATACATCGTACCTTATTCTTCTCTGTTCAATAATTATTCCCTTTAGTTTTAGGTAGTTCCTTTTTTCATTTATACCACATTCCTGCTGCTTCATAGCTGTTAAAAAACAAGGTTTAATCAGAATGCATATGTAAATGAGTATCCTTAGTTCAAACCTACTCTTCCACTAGTATATAACAGTACATTACCTGTCAATGGTCCTTTATTGGTATAGTTCGCCTTTCAGCATCAAGCATCAAGCTCTTTTCACAAGCAACCTGCTCTCATCTCATGTTTTAAATATTATGACCACTGCGCCTTTCCAAGCGAATGGCATCCGCCGCGTGCATGCATTGTGCGTGATGATGTCATCTCATGTTTTCCTGCGCTCACCTCTTGCTTTTAATTCATGTTAAGCGTGATGCCGTCATCTCATGAGGATATGTGGTAATGTCATGCCTGTTCTAATTAAATATTTCTTTATTTTTTTTTCTTCAGGCCACCACATGGGCCACCTGCACTCACCACATAGCCCTGTGCTACTTCATTGTTTCTGTGTGGCCCCCTGTGTGAGTGGGGCCCTGCTCCGTGTCACTGCCGCTTTTGCTGTCTTTAATACATTTTCTGGGTGTGCCCCATTGACTGGGAGGCCCATCCTGACTCAAGGCTGCATGTGGTCATTCTTAAATGGCCCATGCATGTCACCCGGACCCTTAGTGCTTCCTGGGCTCGTCCGGTCTGGCACCTAGGTGGGCTGACCCCCACAATGGCCCTGTGATGGCTGAGCTGTCCCTAGCATCAGTAGATCGGCCCTCTGGATCACTCTCTGGGGGATGTGATGAATCTGGCAATGTCATTACTGCTCCCCTAATGTGGCCAGGGTGAGGCAGGCGCTGTCTGATCCAAAACCTGCGGGTGTCTGTTTGAGGGAGGATCACGGAGGGGGAGACGGCCATGGAGGTAAAGGTAACTTGCCAAGTGAAACATGAAATGTCCCCTTTTCATAAGGCACTAATAACAACCCTGTAATATCATAATCCCTTATGGCATATAGTAGAATGATAATAAAAATCTCCCCCCAGACCTGAAAACCAACTCAAGGGGTCGCAGACTCCCTTCCTACAACCTCAAAGACAATCCCTTCTCTAATGGACTCATGGGTTGTACTTATCCTACAATTCCCCTAAAAAGTACTGGGATGAGAAAGAATAGGAGTATCCTGAATGAAGATCACTTTCCCACTACTGTGACAAGAAAGATCCCCGATGACTCACAAGAGAGTTATAAGATCAGTACTGCGATGAGGGAGAAGAAGGGAGGAATGAGAATCACATGTAAGAACTATATACAGCAGTCTAGTCTTTCCCCAAATCCTATTGGCCAGAGCTAGTATAAAAGCAAGGAAAGACTCAGGAAGTGGGGGGTAGGTCCTCCCTGGAAGACCTGGCTGCAGGATTTGTTTGTAGCAGAAGAAGGGGCCTTGGACTGTTATCCCAGAGATGTGAATGGGGAACCTTTGCACCCAAACAGCTGGTGGAGAACTAGGGACTGCTGGGGGAACAGAGAAAAGCTGGAGGCTCCCTCATTGGGGAAATACAGCGAAAGTGGTAAGTTTGAATCCGCTACCACTACAGCTGAGGGACGCTGGCTGGAGAACTCAAGTCCTCTCTGTATTGACTGCGGCACTGGTGCAAGGTCCTTGGAAACAACCAGCTTACCAAAGAGACTGCGAACAGCTGGAAGAAGAGTTTGGAACACTGCAAGGCTGCCTAAAGCAGGAAGAATGCTCCAGAGCATTCACAGGTACCAGGAAGCAGCCTCCACACCTCCCAAGCCTGGAGACATGCCAAACAGGCGGGCATGAGCCACAAGAAAGACAGAAGCTACAGCGCAGAGGTGGCGGAACGGAGTAGAACACCAAATCACTGCCACAGGCAGACCGCAGGAGAATCTGCATGTGCCATCAAGAGCTGGTGAGGCCACCCAAGGGAAACGGGGACCCCACGCCATATTGGCAAACCTGCCGAGAGCAAATAACAGTGAATGTAATATATATGAAAGAACGAGCAATTGAAGAGCACTTAAAAGAGGTGAAGCAAAGTAGATACAAGAGACTGTCAAGTCTGTAAATGTATGCCGTACAGATATGAGAAAACCCCTGGAGGGAGAATACACCGGGAAGATTCAAGTCACGAGAGAAAATCCCTGGAAAGAAAATATAGCAGCATATTTAAGTTACACGAGGAACATCCTGGCAAGAGTATACCAGGCAGTTGCAAGTGTGTTCATATAAGAAAGCCCTGGCAGGAGAGTATACCGGGCATTTGCAAGTGTGTTCATATAAGAAAGCCCTGGCAGGAGAGTATACCAGGCAGTTGCAAGTCTGTTCAATAAGAAAGCCCTTGCAGGAGAGTACACCAGGCAGTTGCAAGTGTGTTTGTATGGGAAACCCCTGGTGGGGAGGTACACCAGGTAAGGACAAGCTGAACAGTCTATATGAAATACATTACCTTAAGCGGTCCTAAAAATGATATATCAGGACTAGAAAATGGCTGTGTTAAGAAATATTGAATATGAGTGAAAACCTGGCAAGGGAGTACACCAGGTATCCGACCAAGATACAGACTGACAGCAAAATCGTTTTTGTGTATCAGTTGTGTTGTTTATCAAGAGGAAATTAAGCAACTAATATTCTTGGAACTGTAAAACAGATTGAAGAGAAATCCAGGTCAAGGGAACTACCCTCTGGAACAAGGAACGTTATCCTTCTAGAACCTTTGTGTTGGATTTGTACCTTTCCCTTTTTGAACATGAGTGCACTACTCAAGGCCACAGACATTTTCTCTTTCACCTTGGAGTTGGTTTTTAGAATGTGAGGGTCAGAATAGTACTTTGGACACAGGACGTTTTGCTTTGGACATTCTGACATCCGCCAGACCCTTAGTTTTGTTTGAGGTAGGCAAACACCTCTTAGTGTTGGGCAGCAAGGCATTTCCCAGCCCCCCGTTTTTCTTTTGCCAATACATGTTTATGGCCAAAACCACAAGGCTCTGTGTCATGGCCTTCCTGGATCCTCACAGGGGGCTCCCATGCACCACCTGGCACAATTTTTGCATTTAGGCCCTGGCGGGTCAGCTCGAGGGAGCGGCACCCCCAGGTAAGTCTGTTTCCTTTCTTTCTCTGCTTCTCTCTTTTCTGCTCTCTTTTTCAACTGCCATTTTCTTTTTCAGATCCTTTCATGATATTTTTCTCCCCTGCCCTGTCCATTCTTGAGCAGGGGACTTATATTCTATTGTTGTTTTCTTTCCTCTAAACATTCCATCCAACCACATTGTGGGCTGGATGGTTTTATCCAAACACACACACACATCACACACATAAATAAATAAACAACCTACACATTTAATAAACATACTTTTATTACCTTGGTGTCTGCATCTTTATTTGTAGCTGTTCCCTTAGGGGACAAGCTCATAGCCTCTAGTAGGCGGACCCATGAAGCCACGGGCTACAGGAGCTTCACTATATTACATCTACGAGCAAACAGACAGACACATTCTCAGCATTATGTTGATCTAAGATACCTGGACTCAAGCAATTTCAATCTTGGAAATATAAAATACATTTGATAATTTTCTAACATGATTTGCCAGAAAGCAGCTATACTCCGACAGCTTACACGTTTCTGTGCAGTGGCATTCTCAGATGTACAACCACACAGAGACACAGAACTACAGTAACACTCCTATCACTCAAAGAGCCATGCAGTTACACTCCTATGACACACTGAAATCCTTAGCAGGCATCTGCACGACCCTGATATTGTTCCCTCAGGATACTTACAGGGTTCAGGATACCTAAAGGGTTCACTGTGCTGCCAGTTTTCATGCATGCAGGTAACTGCAGCACAGGGAGGAACCCGCAGGGCAGAGGATTCAACTGAGAACTTTCAAATCTAATCCCACTGACACTTTATGCTTACACAAGTGCACAGATCAAGATCAACTAACATGTGAATGCTGCAGGTGCAGTGCTATGGTTGAACTTCCCCTTGCTCCTGTAGAGCACATTCCTCTTTGCATGATCAGGATTTATCTTTGTGGGTGGACTGGGAAAACCTAAGAACATCCACGCTACATTGTTAGGCTTGAGCACACCTCAAGCCCATCATGTAACCAATTGCACTCCCTCTCAGTATACCTAACTGTTAGTACCTGACAGCTAAAATACACCTCAAACGTTATCAACATCTCAGCCATATGCCAGCAATTGATTTCCGCTTCCTCTCAATTGAACTAGAGACTTCAAGTCACTGCACCCAACATTAAACATACACCCCCACCTCACTGCCTTTCCTTAACTACCTCCCAGTTTTTGTTTTCTCCTCTCATTCCAGCCCCTCGTGCAGGCTTCTAGGATTCTTGCCTGTACACTATATGCAAAATCCACTCAGACTTACCTCAGTGCCAGGAGCTCACTAAAGTAGTGAAAGGTGCAGTATAATGCCTATTACATTACATACAATATTGATTTTACGATCAACTATGTATATTGGGATTGATTCAAAACGGCAACATACATGCCGACACTCTTCTGTCATTTTGCATTGTAAATCCTTCAACTAAACAACTGCAATGCATGTTGGTTGACCACAGCTATTGCCAAAGGGGCCCTATAAGGTCATTTTAAAATTGGCCCCCTTCTCATATTCCATTGGCACTGAACACTGGACATTTTTTATCTGAAGCCAAACTTTGCACTACGTGGCAGCCGGGGCCATCTTAAGCACTTTGGGGGCCCTGGGCACGGCCATCTTTGGGGCCCCCTTCCACCAAAGCAAAGACATGAAGTGATTCAAAATAAGCATGTTTTCTCCCCTTAAGTCCCCTTAACCTCTTCATTCTTGCTCTAATCAGAATGATAAACAAGTAGCATTTGAAGGTCAACATTAGCAGTCTACAGAGAGGTTACTGGTTACTTCTGTTCTAGTATAGATACAGGAGACTTTTTTATCAATAACATCCAGGAAGGTATGCAGCCTACAGTATCAATGCAGGACCGTATGTAAAAGGTACATGGAACCCAGAATAGAGAACTCACATTATCTGCCTTACAGAATGCAAAAGTGCTCAAGCATTTATAGATGAGACCAATTGGTAGGAAGGAGAAAGCTACACATACCATAGCATGGATAGTGGATGCAGATTAGAAGCTACCAGGATGGTGTCTGTATCCAGACAGACTGAGATTAGAAGTGGGACATTGTTTTCAAATAGTGTTGTCATTAGAGATCAAAGGAACATATGTAGGCCTGTAGTGTGCAATTTATCAATGCTCACTATTATAGTGTAAGCAACACTGTAGCCAGTGAAACCATGAGTGAAGCTTTTTTGAAGATCATATCCTGAAAAGGAAATCACTATGCAGGGCTCACAATTTTGAAAGGTTTAGGGACTGGCAATTTTGAGAAGTTAGGCAATACAACATTAAATGAGATGTCCAGGATTGGTTAAGGGTGAAGCTGTGATGGGCGCCAACTCTGCAGTTTCTGCATTTGAACACTTTCTTTTCCAGTTCTTACTATAAACTAAAATAATTTCATTTTTATAAAACTGGCTTGCAAAGTACACAAATCCCATTACCAAAGATGACAATTTTTAAAAACTAAATATTATAGAAGGGTGTTACGCAAAATGGGAATGATTCTAGCTTCATTCTATCCATCATCAAGGGAAGTTTATACTGTTTTTTGTGTCAAATGAGAAGACCTTAAAATATACTCGCCCAAGGCCTGCAACATCTGGTCCACTCTTTTCTGTCTACCACCCGTTCCACTCAAATGGCCTACATAAGAAAGAAGATCAACTAATGGCCAGTGGACGAAGTGGGCAGGAGCAGTTGGGAGTGCTGTTCCATTACTTCTTTTAAAATTAAGATTTACTGTTTCTATACTTTTATTTTAAAAAGAAACCATTCGGGAAAGGAAGCGTAGGAATAAGTTGAAGCTATCAATGCAGTGCACTGAAAGTTCCCTTAAACAGCAGGTGCATTTGTTTGGGGGTTATATTGCGCGTGGGACAGAGCTTGGCAATGTGGTTTGTGGGGGCAGGTCAGTAGGGAACATAGTTCCACTATTTCTTTTCATACACTTCGACCACTGGCAATGGGCTAATCAATGCCACCATCATGTGAGAAGGCAAACATCACAGAAGACAGCACAGTAATGTAAGAGATATTCAAGATTTGATCAGGACCACTGTATCGTTTGCTGGCAAAGCCAGGATACAAGCATGAACGCTTTGGTTCGACAGTCTTCAATTTGGATACTTATTCACCACTTGGTCCAAAGGTTTAAGCTCATCATTGGATGTGATTGCCTAGGTTTTACAACACCCCATCTGAACAAATCAATTTCTAGACCTTCATCATAAAGATGACATGTTAGTTTTTATAGCAACTCCTATCTGGTGCAGGTACATTGCTCAGAATAGCACCTGTTGTGTTGCAAAACCAAGTACATATGCAGGCAGGTTTATAAACTTCAAACATAGGAAAGGCTAAGCCAGGCTTGCTGGAAGGTGCTATTCTAATCTTGCATATGAACACATATCTCTGCAATGAGTGCTTAACACACTGAGCTAACTTCTGAACCCTTGTGGCACTCAATTTATCAACATGCATTTCAACTTTGGCTATTGCACATGATCAGCATAATTCCCTCAGAAAGGGAAGAATGCAACAGGAGTTGTACCATAATTAAAACCGATATTATGTATACCACAGTGAGCACAGAAAGCAATGATGAATTGATTAAGGCAGAATGTACTTGTCAAAACAGAGAGGCAATAGGTTTAGAGCCTCAGCCGCATGCCATAAAATATCCTGAAGTGTGCTGTCTTACTTCTTTAGATCAGACAGCCTTGTGGGGGCCCCCTTCAAGGTGGGGGCCATGGGCAAGTGCCCCTTTTGCCCTCCCGTAAAAACGTCTCTGGCACTGGCAGCCAAACTCTTCTACTTGTAGGGGACATTAGGAATAACGTCCACCCCTCCATCTCACATCAGGGCCCAGCCCTTTATTTCCAGAAGACTTTGCTTTTCTACATGGTGCAAACTCACCCTGGCAGTTGGTTCCTTGTCCGGACCCCCCCCCCCCTGCCACGTGCATGAGACTCGCCGACACCCCCGCGTGCTCGATTGAGCGTGCCTTTCCTCGCGCCTGGCCTCGGGAATCTGATAGCCAGCCTGCCGGGCTCCTGTACCTGCTTTCAGCCAGCAGCTGCCTGGCCTCAGATCAGGTGTTCTGCTCCTCGAGGGCCAGGACGTTCTGTAACGCATGAGTGGCGCCGATGGGACACCTTGACACGCTGCCTTTAAGCGGGGGTTAACGATGTATGCTTTCAATGGATTGCCGAGCCGATCCTCTGACCTGCACTCTATAGTCTGGCTTGTTCATTTAGACGGGTTTAGCAAAAGGCTATGCTTTTTGTAGCTTGAAAGAAAAGAGTGGATGATGATGTCTCATTTAATATTTTCAAGTCGCCTGTGGAAAACAACTGTTTTTTCGACGGTTACATTTCCACTAACGTAACTGCATGTTCTTTGAATGCTGCTCACGGAAGTAAGCGACACAATTCAGAATTCTTGGCAAGCATGTGAGCATATCCCGGATGGGATATTGTGCCCCCTCCTCCCCCTCGCCCCCCTCCACAGCCTCTGCATGTGTGTGTAATGTTCGGTGATAATCTGGAGCACCGTCCTCTGCGTTGTTTGCAACGTTGCGTGCAGTGGAGGCCTTGCGTGCGCTGATGTTGAACGTCACCTGTGAACGCGCCCCGCCAGGGCTGGTTATTCATTCTGATGAAAAACACACATCTGACCATCTGCTCCCGCACCCACCACCTGCTCTTACCAAGCGGAACGCTTGAAACGACCTTTATTAAGACTGTTGTCTTACTTTGTGCATTGCAATGCATGATATGCAATCTTCTGGCACTGTGCAGCACATGCCATGCTCATAGAAGAGTTAAGTGACGGGGCGAAGGTTTGTTTTGCCGCTCAGAATACCCTGGCTGACATCAAGTAACGGGTCTCCACACTCAGAACGGCCTTTCGTTACGAAACTGGGATAAAAAGGGCATCCCCAGACTAGGGTGTAAGCGTGACTACTAGCACGTCTGTGTAATAGTGATATCCAAATACCAGGTGTGGCTCTGATTTAGACATCTGGACAGACAGAGGCATAGGGAATGGATGTAGAGTCCTATTTTAGAGTGCAGTGTCTCCTTTTATGATAACAGCTAGAAGTTTGGACACTTCTAAATGGATTATTAAAAAAAAGTGTTTAGCATGGTTAATATAATTGTGGTTATTTGGATGTAATTTACGTGTATGTGCATATTGAAATGCTATTATGTTTTGTATTTGTGTAGTACAGCCTGGCACCCCTGTATGGCAGATTGCCCTTTCTCTTTATATTGTGTATATTACCCTAATAGTGGGCGTCGTCACTGCAGCTTTTTCGGGTTCCCCAATCTGTTTAAACGCGTTGAAAGCCACTTCGCAGCGGCGTTACTATGCAGGTGCTGCATAGAGCAATGCAGAATGGCCTCATTGATTCACTGGACTGTCCGGTTCCCATTTTGTGCCAAACCTTTATTGAGATTTTGAGTAACGACTGCATGGATTCAGGAAATGGAGCAGAAGAGGGGAACTGTACGATTAGGCACAATCCAAAGCCCACCCAAAGTACTGGTGTGCAGGTGCTAGAAACGTAAAGACGCACACAGGGTACTGATTATGGGTGTAGCACAGCCATTGCCCAAACTGTGGATCGCCATCATTGTGGAAACGATGCATGTACACAGCTCCAACATTTAGATAATCCTTTGGATGACTTAATCATATGTGTGTTAACTAAGGGAAAAGGGGGGAAGGAAAGAAGGGGATGCTCAGGACTGCCATCAGAATGGTTCCATACCAACATTGTTCGTATGAAATGTGGACCCCAAGCATATCAATAGGGGACCAGCGGGCAGAGAACGAGATCCAGCTTCTGACTGCAGAGCCACCACAAAATGTGATGCACAACTTTAGTAACAGTGTCACTCAACACATGTATCAATGATTCTCCATGAACTTGTCAATTGTGCCCTACATCATACAATAAAAGCATCTTAATTCTCTATTTCTGTCATTGGTTGTCCATTCTATACTTCTTACATAACATACTAGATTCCACCAGTTGAGCTCTGCAGTATTTCCAATTCTTGGTACTGGTTTTAATGGGCAATACGTCAGCAGCAATCTCACAAGTCTTTCATTAGGTGCAACACACATCTCTGGTACCACTAAGGAACTCATGATCTCCATGAGCCAAGAGGGATGGGTATAAATATTTCAAATGTAATATGCGCTTTATAGTTGGATTACTGCCGATAGATAGGTTTGAAGCCGTGGGCACAGGAATAGCAAATGTCCTAGCACACCAGAAGCAGCCTCGTCATTTACTGTCTTCTCGGAGACCACATTTGTACAGCTTACATGGTTTCCATAACAATCTGAATTCAACACAAAATATAGCTTGAGTAATGCCTGCTTAGTAAGCACTCTGCCACCATTCCTATTGACTATCCATCCACCCGATAAGGTATAAAGTCTTTCCAAATTGTTTCTCCCATCCGTGATAAGTTTGTATATGCTTATTAGAAGCAAACTCAAACATCTATACCAATGTCGGGTTCTTGTGTGTAGCCATCTATTTCCTGCAGGTATATTTCCATTCAAGAATAAACTTAATTGTGGGTTGGTTTGAGAGGCTCCTAGCGCGACAAGGGTCAATGGATTAGAACAACGCCACTGATATAGCTGATGTATTCTGCCACATTGCATGCAGGCAAAGAGTGCTCCCACTGCCCTCTTATTTGCACAGAAAGATTGAATGCCACCACACAAATTGCGCCAGTTGAAATTCACTGGTCATAACTTCCAGTTGGAGGTATTGAATCACTAGTAATGTCCATTAAGCGACACATGTTTCGGCCTATGTCCTTCTTCAAAGCCAGACAAATACTAATTGCTAGGTAATGAGACCTCTCTTCATAATTAGTGCAGATTCCAATATTTGGGTATATTTCCCCGTGCCCGTTCCTTGGTATTCCGTTCTCCTCACGTCCGTGTGGGATAGTGATACACTGTCCATTCAAGACTTCCATACACAGTTGCATCTTCCCCTGTGCCAGGGCTCATCCAACCGCAATGCTCAGAAGCAAATATTGAAAGTCCATATTATCATACAAAGAGAGTTACTTTTTTTGTTGTATTCATTACTGATTGGTGCCATTATTTATCGGGTCATTTTTCAGTGACTTATTTTCCGATCCCATTTCCTCCTCCCTGTACTGTTCAGGAGGGGTTGCCTGTCACTCCTCTCTCTCATTGCACCAAAGACACCGCCATGACCTCTGTTTTCATTTTAAATTGAGATGCAAACTCCTTTACCATGTAAACATTTCTGCGGTAAAGTGATCTTGTCCTCTTCATTACTTTATGATTGATGAAACAGCTAATATATAAATTAAACCATTTTCCATAAAATTATGCCACCTGACAGGATTAGTGGTGACCTTATATGAGCATTACTCCTTATCAAGTTACTCAGAGTAGAGATAGGGGGATCCGGCCCTGTGTTCCCAAGAGATTTGAAACAGCTGGGCAGAGTGTAATAGAACAGGATTTGCAGTGATGTGCATCAGAATGATCACAGATTAGCCGGAGGCAATTGTGCTTCTTTCAACAAGGTTCAGAACAGAACTTCCTGCCCCAGGGATAATCCAGGCAGTTAATTGTCTGACACAGCCTGGATGCCTTTTATCTGTAAAAATTAAGGTAGCCAGTGCCCCTTTACCTTTCGCTTTCTGTAGATTTTCTAACTTCATTTGTAGTTCCTTCATTGACCATGATAATGAGAACAAGATACTGTTTATTTCTTTGAAAATACCTGCGGGCAAGCCTATCAGTAACTTGGCAAGGACATGGAGGACTTTGAGGGTTAGGACCATCTTGATGGTTTTCATACTACCCTACCAGGACAGGTATAATGGATACCAATTACCCAAATTAGTTTATATATTTGATATAATGTGTTTCTCAAACAATATGCATGTACTAAGTAACATGGGAGCAAACATAATTGCTAAATTCATTATGCCTTTGTGTATCCATAAAGGATGGAGCTGTTGATATAATGACGGTAAAAAAAGCTTGTTCATTATAAGAGCCACCATTTTAACCAACTTGGCTTCATAGCCTGAAATGATACCATATGTTCTAATGAGCAATGTTAGAGCACAGATTTATCTTTCAGGATTCATTACGGGATAGGATCAATCATGTTGATGTTATCCCATTGACTGTAACTCTCGAGGAAGGCGTGAGATACAGGAGGTTTATCATTGCTTTCAGTTCTTGGCCAAATCTGATCTCAAGCAGTGCATTAAATCACTATTCACATTCAATGTGATGAAACATGTTTTCTGTGCTGATCGCCACAGCACCTGCAGGTTTACATATGATACTGGCTTTTCATGTATAATATTGCTCAATGTCCTGGCAGTTTCTTAGGCTAAACATCCTTTAACAAACTCCACTTGATCTGTGGTAATTAGGCTGGATAACACTGTGTTGTTTCCCTTTGCTATTATTTTAGACAAATATGGCTTTCTTAATTCATTAAAGGAATGGTCCATCATTTTTTAGAACAGATGGGTCTTTGTTCAGTTTTGGGAAAACTATCATTCTGACTTCCAGGAAGAAACCAAACAACATGTTAGGAGACAGTCTATATTTTTGCTCACTTCTGATGTATAAAGTGACTTACAGAAGGATAAGAACACTGAAGCAATGCCTTTGTCAAATGTGAACATGCCTCTTGTCCTGATCACATTAACTTTCATTTTGTCTGGTATAAATTTAAGGTAACCTGCAAGTAACTTCCCTCTCTTATCCCATCTGTGATGATACCTTGCATAGTTGGTTAAAAATAAGACCTGTGGTTTGGGTGCTAAAATATACTTTTGTTCCGCCTTGGTCTACCATAATTCCGTAAAAGTGCATAAGTGTTCTAGTGTTCAAGGTCATCTAACTATTTTGCCTCTTCTATGTCTTCTTGAATGGCAACTTCAAAATGAGGGACGCCTTCCATGCATCCAGGTTTGCCAGGTAAATGTAGTAAAGGATCATTCTGGAAACTAAACTCTTGAAAAAGAAAAGTGTGGGTAATACTGAAATATGTGTCTTGGAACAGATAGAGATAAATGTCACTATTGACCTAGTGCATTCTGGTCATCAAGATGCATAGTTACCGAAACTCGAGCATGCTCTGATATGGAATGGATGTGAATGTCCACCTGAACAACCTGCGGAAGTAGACCCGAATGTAAGAGTTGGCGAACTGCTGCATGGTAAGATGAGTAATGTGGGGGAATAACAGTAATGCAGGGAGCAAATTACGTGTTCATAATTGTTATGGGTTTCATGTAAACAGCGGAAAATTGACACATGGACGTGCAACATGATGTGGAAATGGCTGTTTTATTAAATTCCCCATGATTAGCTGAATAGAAATTGTTAGGAAAGATTTCGTAATTGTAGGTAATTTTCCTTCCATGTGGCAACCCCTAAACCTTTTGCTGTTGTTTTTCACCTTGTTCTCGACTTTGCGAGAGAAGTGCAGCCTTCTGCCGCACTCCTCTGGGCTTTCGCTCCATTCTTACGGCGAAACTGACATGCCCTTAAGACAGTCAGTACCGGGAAACGCTGTTTTCTGTAGTTTCTTTTATCATGTTGCGGCTTTCGTGCAACATGACACAAGAGGGTACTGTAAGCTAAGTTACTGCTCTCTTGGGTCTCTAGCCTTCTACAGGCCCTAGATACTCTTTTTGGATTGTAACTGATCGGTGCAAGTGATTCACGGACGGGAATGGTGGCAGCGATCGTTTCTTGTGTTTTGAGCTCCTTTTGGCGTTTTAGGCGCGTTTCTCGCGCTTAACCCAAAATGGTGGCCTGGCTCCCAAAATGGCCAGACCACGAGGCTCCTTTGTCCTGTCCGCTGACCGTCTTGCTCCCTTCACCTTCCCCAGGTCGAGCCGACCCGGGGCCTTCCTTATTTGGGCATGTACTTTCCCGCGAAACACGGATGCTTTCGCGGGCTACTACATGCCTGGTGTGTGCCTCCAGGATGTGGGCTGGGATGTCTGGTCCCAATACACATCCTGGGTGCCAGAGAGTCTAGGGTGGTGTGAATGCCTGGGACCACCGTGGTCCGTGATAGGTCCACGTATGGTGTGAGTGTTGATGAGCGGATCTCCCATTGGGTCCCCTCTGTTTTAGCACGAAGGGAACCGTGGATAAGAGGGGGCTGGAAACACCACTACCATGTCGATCTCCTGAGTTCTCACGAACGAAGGAATACAGGAGCCAAGTATCCTGCAACCAAGAGGCTGAACCGAGGAATCGCTGGTGACCCGCTGAAGGACTGCTCCTCTGCACTGCTGTCACCTTGTGAAACCCTTTTTACCTTTGATCGAACCAGAAGGCCTGTACTGGTACTTCGACCCTTGGAATAGCGGGAACAGCTATTCTCGGCATCTTCACCATCTCCTGCTCCTAAGCCTTCGGAAGCGTCTCTGGGCCATCCAGCAGACTGACCAGCTTACACCGGAGCCTTGCTCTGTAACCGCCGCCAGGTTGTGTAGTATTTCGAGTCCTTGTCACTCTCACACGCTTCGTACACTTGGCGTTCCCAGGTCTGAAGTGAGTAGTGTATATTTGGCTCAGATACACACAGCCGCTCCGTTGCCCTGCTGTGGTAACAAACTGTGCGGGTTCCTTCGTTTGGGACGTCTTTTACTCAACTCTGCTGCTGCAGACTCAACACGACGACGAGACGTCCCCTGCTCTTCTGAACCTGCCAGCGACTGAAACTGACGCGGAGAAGCCTGGGTCTGCTTGCATCGGGGACCGGTGAGTAGCATAGCTAGGAACTGGCCGCCCTCCTGCAGGAGCCCATAGCTTTTCCCCGCTGTGTCAAAACAGCACGCCTTTCCGTATTCGCGCTCTGCTTCTGCCCACAGTGGAGGCTGCGCTTGAGTCGCGGAACACTGTTCTTCTTCATTTGTGCACTAAACTGAACTGCCTGATTTCCCTCGAAGAGACTCCCCTTTTGCCCGTTGGCACCAGCGTGTGCAGGTACTTTTGAGCAGAAGGCTCCACTCTTTGTAGGGCTCCTTTTAGTTAGGTGTCTCTGAAGGCGGACTGGGTCTAAGCATTATTTCGCACTGCCTGTTTTCCTTCCCTTTTAGGTGGACTACACATTTCGTGCATCTAACGCTATAGACTTGTGTATTTGTATATATATTGTATTGGTATGGTATGTGTTGGTTTACTAGAGTTGTATTGTGATTTCTCGCTACGGTCATTGTTTTAAAGGCCTTGGAATAAATGTGTATATATTTTTAATATAACACCTGTTTGGAGTAGTTTGTAAGTGTCCTTGCTTTGTGTGCTCATTGCGGGCTTTCAGTCACCCTCACCCCTCTTGAGACCTAGTCTTGACCGCCGCGATCGCTACCTTGATTGGTCTGGCTTGTCCAGAGGTTACCCTGTTCCAAGTAATTAGTTTGGCCTTCTGAACTTCTGCGCCACCAGGACAGAGTTCCGAAATCCGTCTTAACAAATTGGTGTACAGCGGTGGGATACGACTGAAGGTATCCAGTGTTGCGCACAAACTAAGGCATTTCGTTATTCCTACCAGGACACGTAGTGAATTGTTATAGTATAACTTTAAAAAGGCCATAGTCCTATCTAACAGTATGAAAACAAATACCTTGTTAACTTTAAATGCTTCCAAATCAGAAACATTGAAAAAGATGTGTGCGGAGAGAGGTGTTTCCTCTCAAGGCACGAAATTGGATATGATCCAAAGAATCGTGGCGTGGCAAGAAGCGCAGCTTGACGCTATAACTTCTGAGGACAGTGCGGAAGGAGGTGGGGCTGCTCTCACTGGTAGAACCGACGGTTCTGCCGCTGCACTGATCCACCGCGACCACGAGGACAGGGAGGATGAGATGTCTAATGTTTCCTCTGCCAGTGCTGATGGGGAAGCTATGCTTGAATTCAAGAAGCAAGAGCTGCGGTTTAGGCAGAAGGAGCTTGAATTCAGCATAGCCAAACTAAAAATCGAACAGGCAGAAAAACAGAAATACAGGGATCACCAGTTGGAACTGGCCAAGCTTCAGGTTGCAAATGGGTCCAAGGGTCCTGGACATGGGTCTTGGGCCTCCTCTCATCCATGGTTTCCAAAAGATCTGCTCAGTGTGTATGAGGAAAGGAATGACATTATGGATTGGCTGAATGCGTTTGAGTATGCATGCGAAGTTCAACAAGTTGACAATGCTGATAAGATTGCCTGGTTACTCCGCAGACTGCCCCATTCTGGCTGTAGTGCCATTATGGAAATGTTGAAGGCTGAGCGAGCTGATTTCGCAATGTTAAAGCAAACTCTCATTTTAAAGTTTGGGAAAACTCCGGCCCAATATTTGAAACGATTCAGAGAGTATAAGAAAAAGGAAGGTGGTACTTGGGTATCTTATGTCACCGATGGTACTTGGGTATCTTATGTCACCGAATCCTTAAAAAACTTAACTGGCTGGGTCGAAGGTTATAAGGTTTCTACCTTCTAAGGCATGATACATCTTGTCATGCTGGAACACATTTTGCATCTTCTTCCCCGGAGCTTAAGCAGCATTTGGCCGATTCGAAGGAGATAGATCCTAAGAAGCTGGCCGTTGCAGCAGACTTATGGGTGTCACATCGAGTGTCCCATAAGGACAAAACTCATCCTGGTAAGCAGGAGGAAGGGAAAAAGTCCAAAGATAAGGAGGGTGGAGAATCTGATAAATCTTCTTCTCAAAAGGGCCACAAAAAGAAAAATAAGGGTAAGACACAAGAGAACTCACAGGGTAGTGGAGGTCAGCCTCCGAAACAGAACTCTGGTTACAATAAGCATCCCTAGGTAAACAGACCCAATGGATCTTGTTTTGCTTGTGGAGCAACTGACCACGTGAAGGGGGATCCCCGGTGTAAGGTTAGACCTTTGGGGGTGCACTCCGCTAATCTGGCCTTCTCCTCCTACGAGGAAGAAGAGATTACAGGAGCATCCTTCTCCTCAGACACATTTCCCAGCAGGATAGAAGCTGAGGTAGTTTTAGTTTCCCTGGGTTCCTGGGAGCCTAAAGTCACAGAGGTTTATGCTATGATTCCAGATAATACCAAGCAGTACTTTAAAGACAGTGTGCTGATCAATGGAGTAGATACTCCAGCTCTTAGGGATAGTGGGTGCAGTCGAACTGTAGTGGATTCTACCTTGGTAGACTCAGAGGAAGTTGCCAGAGCTACTCTGATGCCCACTAAGTTGGCTGACGGCCCACTCAGTATGTTCCCAGTAATACCTGTAAATCTTACTTTAAATGGTACAGCAGTCAGGATTCCAGTGAGCATTCAGAGAAACATCCCAGGAAAGGTCTTGTTAGGTAATGATCTCAGAGCTTTAGGGCTCGTAGGAGACACTGCCGAAAGACCCTACACACGGTCTCAAGCACGGGCAGCATTGGCCAAGACCAATACGCCACCCCAGCCGAAGGGGAAACCCAAGGCGAAAGGAGTAAACAAGTCAAGACGAGGGAAAGAGAATATTCCCCCGAGCTCGCCTACCACTGCGGTGGAGGAAGTTGGTCAATCGCCCGGGCCTGACGAGGAGGTGGCGATGCCTGAAGTATTTGACCCCAACGACCATCCTGAACTAAAAGACTTGTTAGTTGAAGGAGGTCCTGATAGGGACGAATTCAGTAAAGGCCAACGTGAGTGCCCATCTCTGGAAGGCCTAAGGAGACAGGCCTGCTCCCAGCTTGAGGGTGAACCTCCTGGGACGCATAGGATTTATTGGGAAGGTGGACTCCTGTATAGTGAGCCCACAGAGTCTACAGAAGGAGACCATAGGAGGTTGGTGGTTCCCCTTGCTGTTAGGCCCTTCCTCCTGCAGTTGGCGCATGAAGTATCCCTTGCTGGTCACCTTGGTATTAAGAGGACCAAGCAAAGGTTATCCATGCACTTCTACTGGCCCAAGATGGGGGTGCAGGTAGAAAGTCACTGCAGGAGTTGTGCCTCCTGCCAGTTATCTGGTAAGGTTGGCTCGACAATCCAAGCTCCATTGGTACCACTCCCAGTTGTGGGAATACCATTCGAAAGGGTAGGGATCGACATGAATGCCTGGGACCACCGTGGTCCGTGATAGGTCCACGTATGGTGTGAGTGTTGATGAGCAGATCTCCCATTGCGTCCCCTCTGTTTTGGCACGAAGGGAACCGTGGATAAGAGGGGGCTGGAAACACCACTACCATGTTGATCTCCTGAGTTCTCACGAACGAAGGAATATAGGAGCCAAGTATCCTGCAACCAAGAGGCTGAACCGAGGAATCGCTGGTGACCCGCTGAAGGACTGCTCCTCTGCACTGCTGTCACCTTGTGAAACCCTTTTTACCTTTGATCGAACCAGAAGGCCTGTACTGGTACTTCGACCCTTGGAATAGCGGGAACATCTATTCTCGGCATCTTCACCATCTCCTGCTCGTAAGCCTTCGGAAGCATCTCTGGGCCATCCAGCAGACTGACCAGCTTACACCGGAGCCTTGCTCTGTAACCGCCGCCAGGTTGTTTAGTATTTCGAGTCCTTGTCACTCTCACACGCTTCGTACACTTGGCGTTCCCAGGTCTGAAGTGAGTAGTGTACATTTGGCTCGGATACACACGGCCGCTCCATTTCCCTGATGTGGTAACAAACTGTGCGGATTCCTTCGTTTGGGACTGATTTCCCTCGAAGAGACTCCCCTTTTGCCCGTTGGCACCAGCGTGTGCAGGTACTTTTGAGCACAAGGCTCCACTCTTCGTAGGGCTCGGACTTCCTTTTAGTTAGGTGTCTCTGAAGGCGGACTGGGTCTAAGCATTATTTCGCACTGCCTGTTTTCCTTCCCTTTTAGGTGGACTACACATTTCGTGCATCTAACGCTATAGACTTGTGTATTTGTATATATATTGTATTGGTATGGTATGTGTTGGTTTACTAGAGTTGTATTGTGATTTCTCGCTACGGTCATTGCTTTAAAGGCCTTGGAATAAATGTGTATATATTTTTAATATAACACCTGTTTGGAGTAGTTTGTAAGTGTCCTTGCTTTGTGTGCTCATTGCGGGCTTTCAGTCACCCTCACCCCTCTTGAGACCTAGTCTTGACCGCCGCGATCGCTACCTTGATTGGTCTGGCTTGTCCAGCGGTAACCCTGTTCCAAGTAATTAGGTTGGCCTTCTGAACTTCTGCGCCACCAGGACAGAGTTCAGAAATCCGTCTTAACAGAAATATATATATATATATATATATATATAGGTAGTTACTAGTAAATTCTGAAGATTTGCTACATAACTAATTTTTGCCAAAAAGCTGACTTGAAAACAAAAGGAGATTTCAAAGGGAGTTGCCATATGTCTGTTCCAGACTCTTAAATCAGTCCTTAGAGAGAGGCTGGATTTTGGAGGAGAGAGAAGGGAAACTGTCCAATCCTATTTGCGAGAACACTTGCGGGGTACTCCCATGGAATGTGAACTTGATTGTGTCATTACTGCTATATAAAGTGAATGTAATATGAGGAAAGGAGAACTGCTGAAATGTACCATCTGACAGCCACCAGGAAACACAAAAGGAGATTTTGCTTTACTTCCTTCTGGGTGGAGCTGTCTATTGCTGCTGTATCTTGCTAGAAATGCTTAAAAGCTGACTGGATTCTATGGTGAAGAACTGAGGACATCCTTGTGAGTGGAGTGACCTAACCCCTGCCTTATCTTCCAAGAGGGTCCTGAAATGCAGCCGTTTTTCCTGAACTTTAAACAGAGGCTTTCAATGTAAGTAGAACTGAGCCCTGGGAGATCAAAAGGTGGGGGAATATGCTTGCCTTAAAACCTTTCCATTTACAGTGGCTTGGGGGGGGGGCTGTGTAGATCCTTAGCCCAATGAACTAAAAATATTAATTTAATTAATTCCCCTTGGCATCGCAGGGTGATTTTTGTTAGAATTCTAAATTAAGAAAACTCATTCCCAGTGTGCACTGAAACTTACAGACTGCAATTTAATTGGGTGATCCTATTAGTCCTGTCGCCCCTGACTTCTTTAGAAAGAGCGGTGTCTTTGTCCCTAAACTAAAAACATCCCTAAACTCCCAGCTTCCCCCAAGACAGGCCTTTAAGTGGAGGGTGATCAGAAATCCAAAATTCTCTAATCCTCCCAATTTTTACCATCCATTCGTTTTCCCGCAACATAGATCTTTAAGTGGAGGGGTTGGGGTCAGAAATCCAAAATTCTCAAACCATCCCAATTTTGCTGTTCAGCTTCCCCAACACAGGCCTTAAAGTGGAGGGGGCCCAAGGGTCTGAAATCCAAAAGTCCCAAATCATTCAAATTTTTCAGTCCGACTTCCACAACACAGACTACAGTTAGGGGATCTGAAAAACAAACTGCTAAATAACCCTGTGTTTATTTTAAAGCAAAAGTGAGGGTGAAATAATAATGGCTATATGCATTTGTACACATTTGTAAAACTTCACTGCTAGCCTTTTAAGCGCACAGGAAAATCGAAATTGCACATCACTGCATGTGTAAATGGAATTCAGTCATTGACCAGTGCTGATTATTTCTTGAAGTGAACTCTGTAGAAAATAAAATATTGTAATTTGTGTTTTTCCCAACGCATTGGTGTGATTTATTTGTGTAACAAGAAGTTAATTGTGAGGCACAACAAAGGTGTTGTGTGTAGTTTAGTGTGATTTCTATTACTTCTAATTTAAATAAATACAGATATAATTCCTGTACAACAGCCTGGTTCTTGGGTCATTGGTAGCTCAGTGGGCGGGATCCATAGGGCATGATATGAGGCTGAGATAGGGCTGAATAAAATAACTGATATTAATCATTTATTGTGTGACACTTATCTTGGGAAGGGAAGGAACTCCCTGTGTTGGGGGTGGCCTCTCAATAAACCATTACAAATTGCAAATCAGTAGGATGAGGAGGTCAGTGGGACAGCCGATGGTCCTTAAGACCAGACGAAACAGAAGAACTTTCCTCCCGCCTCTCAAAAACCTTGTGAAACTGAGCCTATGAAAATCCACAGGCATGATCTCTGGACCCACACCATGCTCACTTTGACAATGTGTTCAAGAAAGAATTGGAATGCTGGAGGACACTGTTCCTTTGTCACAGCTCAGTGATCTATCCCAACGGTAGGAGAAGAGAGATGTGCCGCAGAGGCTGACCTGCTTTTTTTTGTTTGTTGCCTAAACTCCCTGGACTTGGTTCAGCCACGTGTGGGAGATTCATTCAGGGTCATCTAGACTAAGGCACCGGCTTGGGGGCAATCCATATTCCCCCGTTGATAATGACTACAGAGGTATCAGGTGTATCTCATAGGTTTGGGAGTGTGTGATTCGATGTTTCTGGAATATTACGCTCACATGCGCCAGTTGCCTTAGTAGGCCACAGCCTCATCAAGAGGTTTTGGTATGATGAAGGGCCAGACAGAGAAAGATGTGCTGCTGTGAAATAAACTATCACACCATTCATCTTCCACTGAATTTGGTAAGATGTACCCTGGAGCATATTGGTGGGTGCCTGAAGTATCTTTGTGACAGTATGCTCAGGAAACCTTCAACAGACCCTTGAGAAAATCCAGTGGACTCTGTTTACAGCTGAGCAACTGCAAAATGCGCCAGAGATCTCCAAAATTATCCAGTGCAGATCCTATTTTATTGGGACCCTCACTTTCACGACTATCCTTCAGGTCAACTGGTCTACCGGATACCACCCGAAAAGCCGGCCATCTGTAGGCTGTCAGTGTGATGAATCAATTTACGGGCCACCAGTGGTGCAGGGATGCATTTTGGCTTCTAAACCATCAATCAGCCCCACATCTCTAGTACACCAGAAGGGATCCAAACATATTGGAAACACAAGTCAATTATAAACCTCCCTGTCCAATTTTGGTAAGATGGATGGAAGGGCAGGCTTATCTCTGCAAGTTCATGGATCGTTGGTTAGTTGCAATACAGCAAAAACACAATTAGTACCCAATGATGAAAAGGACTGTCCAGTCAAGGTTGTGTAAAAATATCTACTTTATTATTATCACAACTAACAGTTCTAGCGCACTACAAAATTCAACCCACCCTGTAAAGGAACCCAGAGGACAGACAGTTTCAAGAAGGAAAGGGGATGCACTCTGAATACTGACAGGAGGGTAGTCAGTAAAGTAATTAATCTCAATTGTTCAAGGATACTTGGTTTCAACACAGAGGGAGCAAAGGGTTGTAAAATGTCACTTGGGCCTTCCGCAAAGGACCAGGGGGACAGAACCACAATGTACCTTGTACTTGTAGAGGTTCCTAGTGCTCGACAGTGTAGAATTGGTTTCAGGGTGCTTTGCAGCTTCTGCGACAGAGTTCAAGACAGGAGACATCTGTGGGTATAAGGCAGCAGGCAGTTTGGCGAGCGAGCAATTGGATGGAAGGCTGCAGGCTGTCCTACACCGTGGCTCTGGGTCAGGAATCATTGTCTCAGTGCTGGTTGGTGGGTCTAAAGAACTGGTCGAGGTGTCTCAGACAACGTTAGAGACTGCAACATGACAACAGTCAGGGATGCAGTCGGTTGCAGCTTGAGGGGCTTCACTGGCACGAAAATGTCCTTAGGGTGGATGCTGGATAATGCTTGTCTGTGCACTCCTCCTAGCTTCTTCACTGGGCTTGTGCCATCCTTTAATGCAGATGGCCCAAAGCTCAGGAGAGTGTTGCAGGCAACAGCCCTGTCTTGGTTTGGTTCAGAGACTCTCTGGCACTTCCCACCTAGGGTGCTTGCTTGCAGAGCTTAGCAGGACACACTGTGTGCTGCCTCGCTACTGGTTATGGAGTTTCTGAAGGGTCCTCTGGATTCAGTATCTCCCTCTGTTCCCTGGGAGATGTTTGGGGGAGGACATTGCTTCCCTCTTGGAGTTTCTGGCCTTCCTTCACTGGTGGCAGTTTCAAGGCAGACTGTACCTTAAGCCAGGGTCCCAATGAGTTCTTGTTGCTACTCCTTACGAAGTCTTCAGATGATCTCCAAAAGAGGGGCTCAGCACTCTTTTAAAGCCAAATGGGTCCCAGTGATTGGTGTAGGCTAAGCCTATCTTAATGAACCATTCATGTGTCCCCACCATCAATCTACTGTTATGCGTGAGGTCATACCCAGAGTGCTTTGCAACAGGAAAGGTAAAGGGGCAAAAACATGTACTACTAAGTTCCACCCATCTTCCTGTCTGTTGTGGATCAAAGGGTCACTCTGGTTAATTGAGCTCTCTGTGGTTCCTGATTAGAGGCAGGTCTCCCTTGAAGCTGTGGCAAGAACAGACTTTCTGTTTCCTTCAAATCACTTACTCTTAGCCTCTGAATGGGGGTTTCCTACTGTAAACACGTGTACCAGACATGACACTTCACTGCCCTTGACACTGAGGGGCGGGATCTGGCTTCAGGTTGACACAGTGCATATCAAAGGTTGTTGGGGGTTTTCCTGTCTTTTGTTAGCCTCTGTTGCTAGGACCCATGTGGGCCTGTTTGAAGTATACTCTATTAGTATGCTAATTATGTGTAATTGCTGCCACCATTTCTGCAGGGCCAGCAAACGATAGGGCGAATCTATGGAGCATTTGCAATTATGCTGACCATGGCAGGTGGAATGTTTTTCCTTCCCTCTTTTAAGATGCCTTAATGTACTCCTGGGTGTCACATTCCAATTAAATATGACAGGGAGAACTGCGCCTGTAGGCTATTTCCACCCAGAGTATACAGGTCTATATGTATGTCGTGCGGTGAGCATAGGAAAATGTGTGCAGATTAGCCCCACATTTTTCCAGAGGTTGACCTACCCTCATTCAATTTCATATACACATTTAAAAAAAATGCCCAGATGAGCGCAAACCCACTGTGCGGATAGTCGAATTCCTCACAGTCAGAAAGTAGGCAAAGTCTGACATGTGACTGACTGTCTCATCTAGGTCAGTCCGCCTCGCCCTCCAACCCAGGTTCCCGCGCTCCTAGCCACGCTTAAACGTTTCACAGAACAATTGAAAGGCTGGGGAATGTCTTGGTGGGGCTTTCAAGGCTTGCTGTTCGAGGTCAGGGTATTTCATTTAATGCCGTGTAAACTTAATGAGATTTCACTCTGACAAAGTGCAGAGGGAAGGGAATGTGAGAGCTTCTTCCCGGTCTCTCACGAAATACAGATGACCTCGAGATCAACTGCCAAGGATTGGAAACGAAAGCACGCAAGGAGCACTGCAAGATCCAGCACGGGAGATTAGCATCTCGGAAAATATTCAGCAGAAGATGGAAAGCGAGTAAGAACAAGGACCTGATTAGGCGCTTAGAAGTTGATTGACACGAATTTATCTTTCCGAGGTCTATAAAATGATAACATTTGTATTATGGGATTAAAAACCCTGTCATTTACAGTTCATATCGCCCACTCAATGAGACATGTGTGTTATAGCTCAGTAGGTTATCGCACCTACTGCAGTGGAATGTGCTTATGTTGGCCACAGTTTCGAAATCCTTTGAGGGCAGCTCATCTTTTCATCTATGTAAAATTAGCACTACTGATTTGGGGGATGGTAATTGCAGTTATTATTACCTGCAAGCAACGGAAGGCTTTGCACGTTAGAATGCTCGGTGAGTTAATGCGCTGAGCATCCAAGTAACAGGTTCCCAATCAGGCTAGGTTATATAGGCTCTATGGTTGCAAAATAAGTACTGTTCAGATGAGGGAAAATTACATCTGCAATGGACATTTCCAGCTTCAATGTCAAATGAGGGAGAGTCTGACTTTTTCTAAGTAGCCCCACTTTGACAGTTGCAAAACAAAGAGAGCAGGAGATGAGTTGCCCAGGACCGCAAACTTTGATGACGTGTAGAACCAGGATTAGAGCGGGACGTCCTGCATGCATGAGACCAGGTACCCCTCTTCATTCTCTTATCATGGCCCTGAGAGTTTGTGACGTGAGCCCTACCTAAACGTCAGTCAATAACGTTATTCAGCAACGAGGCCATAAAAGTACATTCTAACACATACAGAAAGCAATAAAATTACAATAACAATACATCCTTCCATAAAACAATATAGCATCTGCTATAACCCTAGAGTCCCACTGGCACCCATCAAGCCCATTACTCAGTTGCCTTTTTCACAGATTGATAAGAGAACCACATACCCCAGTACAACTACGGTTACCCAAGGTCCTTTACTCCAATGTTATTTACTCCCACCCACCCAGCCTATTAGAAGGAGCTCCAGGTCCAGGATCCGCCTTTGCAGGAGCAGCGGGCCCCCTGCACGAAGTCCAGGCCACCTCAGAAGCATTTAGGTAAGCGCTGACCTCGGATGCTCTTTCCTGCAAAAATCGACCATTTTTACTGCAGCACCATTATCTGCTGAACCGCTGTGCAAGTGAATGCAAAACAGCCTGGTTGACGAGATTTTGAGCGTGAAATACTGCCACAGCACCTTCAAAGCCATCAAGGTACACAAGGTACCTAATTATTCCAAGATTGCCGCCACTTGCCATTGTGTGTCTCTAGTGCCTAACCCGACCCATGCACTAGGTCCTGATAGGCTGCCTTGCCTACTTTCGACCGGATTGGTCACCGGCAGGCGGAGCCGGCCCACTTCGTCCAAGGCCCACAGAGACAAGGCTAGTGTCTGTTTCATGCCTGTGTCCGCCGTCTGCCAGAACCCCTGCTTGTCACACGCCAGGTAACTTCTAAGCCCTCATAACACTAACACTGCGGCGCAACATTGAGGCGCATGTCCTTCTGTCTTCTACTACTACGCTCGCTTGTGGTACATCAGAAAACGGCAGATAGAGCGCCATAACTTTGCTTACTGCTGGTTCGCTTGACAAACTGCATTAGACTGCCTGTCCAGCAAACAGCATTTAGATTATCTGAAACGGCCTGGTCTAACGGTCACATCAGTAAACTGTACCCCGAGTAGCCATGACTTTACTCGGCAGCCTTACAACTGCACTCAGATTGCTGTCACTTGCTTGACTCTTGGCCATACTAGCCACTGCTTTAACATATTGCACCTAGAGTACCCCAGACTCTGCTTGTCTTTTTAAAACTGATTCTAAACTGCCTCTTAGTAACTACATTTAAACTGCTGTAAACTGCCTGACCACTGCCTCTTTGCTGCATAGATATCACCTTGTAGCCCTGGCTGCCAAAAATCGAATTTAGATGACCCTTTGCTTGTGCATACTGCAATTGGCCCATGTTTTTGCCCTGGTTGCTATAACTTGAATTTAGTTGACCCATAGTTTGTGCATACTGCAATTGACCCTATGTTTTTGCCCTGAGTGCTAAAAATTGAACTTAGATGACCCACTGCTTGTGCATACCGCAATTGACCCTATGTTTTTGCCCTGAGTGCTAAAAATTGAACTTAGATGACCCACTGCTTGTGCATACTGCAATTGACCCTATGTTTTTGCCCTAGTTGCTATAAATTGAATTTAGTTGACCCATAGCTTGTGCATACTGCAATTGACCCTATGTTTTTTTCCCTGAGTGCTAAAAATTGAACTTAGATGACCCACTGCTTGTGCATACTGCAATTGACCCTATGTTTTTGCCCTGGTTGCTATAAATTGAATTTAGTTGAGCCACTGCTTGTGCATACTGCAATTGACCCCACTCTCAGACTCTGTATGTCACTGCAGTCCTACAACACAAACGTACTGAACCGCATTTTATGCTGTACATTGTACCCTCCAGCCACCAGTGCTGTAGGCCCTTCTTGTGCTTTCCACTCACTAGTTTTTTAGGCCTCTTTGACAAAATCGAAACTAGATGTCAGTATGCTTGAACATCATCACTGCATCGCTACAATTTAAATGCACTAAATGTACTAAATGTTAGATCACTGTACTTCCCAGTCATCCGTGTTTTAGGCCTTTTCTGCGCTATCCAGTCACTAGTGTTTGAAGCCTGTTGTGCCAAAATCAAATCTAGATGTCAGTATGTTTGAATACCCTTACTGCATTTCCACAATTCAAATGCAATAAATGTTAGTTCACTGCACTTCCAGTCATTAATGACTTAGGCATACTACTGAACGTATCTACTACCCAGACTAAATATCTAGACGCCAGCACACAGTATGCTTTTGGCATAGACAGAAAATGTCCCCTACCTGCCTCATTAAAGTCACCCTGTCCCTAATACTCATCACCGCTATATCTAGCATAATGGTCTTTACTCTCAAAACCTGCCCACCTAAGGACAGAAACCTGAGACTCAGGTCCAGACTACCCAGTATCTATGAACCTGTAAGAAACCACCAGAATAATGCCAATAGACGCACTAATACCCAACCAAAAACTTGTATCCATCAGTCAAGCAATCCACCGACACCGGTGCTCATACCTTTACTAAAACTCACACAACCTTAGATAACTTACCACCTAAAACTTGTCAAAATACCAAACCTAATAGCTCTCTAACACTCATAGGATCCCTCATTAACTCGAGATCAGTAGTGTCCCACGCCGCCGAAATTGCTGACATCCTAAATAATGACAACTTGGACCTACTGGCCATAACTGAGACGTGGCTTCACGAGGCTGCAGGACCATCACTAATGCTAGCAGTGCCCGATAAATACCAGATTCTCAGAGCTGACAGGCCAAATACCAGAGGCGGTGGACTAGCCATCATCTTCAAATCTACCCATCCTATCAGACCCACCACATCAGTCTCCTACCCATCCTGTGAAATACTTACAGCCAAAATGACCCTCTCTAACAACCGTACGCTCTCAATCCACTTGATATATAGACCCCCTGGACCACTAGGTACCTTTGAAGATAATCTAACTAGCCTTATAGCCAACAACACCAAAGACCACTCCCAAACCTTACTACTGGGAGACTTTAACCTCAGCTTTAACGAAACTGACAATAAACATGCAGAGTCAGTTGCAGCCTTGCTCAAGGACCACGGCCTTGATCAAAAAAGTCCTCTCCCCTACCCACATCAAAGGAAGGACCCTCGACTGGGTAACTGAACTGAACTGCAACATCAGTATCACCGATATTGCTCCACAAACATGGACTGATCACTATCTAATAACCTTCTCAGCCACTCTAGATCTCCTCAGCCCTAAAATCAACAACATGGTTCCCCCTCTCCCGACCAGAAACAAGAAGGATATAACTGCTGAAAACATCATCCCGCTCCTGCTTCCAGCTATATCTGGGCTGGAAAGTAACAACCCGGACACCCTAGTAAATACTTTCAATGATGCTATGATCAAAATATTAGATGCAGTTGCTCCAACCAAACTACGCAAAGCTAAACAGGAAGCCCACCTAAATACCTGGTTTACGCCCCACCTCAAATCTCTAAGATTAAAGAAAAGAAAGCTCCAATCAATCTGGCGCCACTCACCCACTGAATACAACAAAAATAACCTAACTGAATTTGCCAAATCCTACAAAAAGGAAATAATCAAAACCAAGAAGAACAGCTTTAACGACAGGATCGCAAAAGCTAACTCTAATACTAAAGAGCGCTTCGCCATCCTCCGTGAACTGGAATCCCCTATTCAACCAATAGACAATGCCCCCAAAAACAAAGTTTGGTGCACAAAGATACAAAACGCCCTGTCTAACAATGGAAAAAATCACCAGGAAAACTTCCACGTGACCCACGAGATCTGCCAATACCTTTAAACTAGAGACTCCTAGGTTTAAACGTTCGACCGCGGGAGGAACTAGCTTTCCTGTCAAAGCTGCTCACTGCTGGAACAAGTTACCGCTCGACCTCAGAACTGAACAACCGTACCCTAAATTCAGACACAAGATAATCAATTGGCTGCACACCAGTGACATATAACCTGACTAACACCTAGCCTACGCCCACCTTAGCCCTTACCGACCTTTGCTTACCTGCATTTCTCCATTCTAAAATAGCCGAACATGCATCCTGCCTACCTACCTAGACCACATATGACACTAGATTCATAGTCAGACCTATAAACTCGATCATATAGCCGTCTGTGTAGATAGTCTTGATAGATTGCCTCGGACATCCCAAGACATGCCCTGTTTTTGTACATATGTTTGTATATATTCTTGCATATATTTGCCTTTTTTGCCTTTGTGTTTTATATACTCATGTCAAATACTGTAACAAGCTTAAGTTTTCCTGTATACTGTTGCGCCCGGCTACCCAGGGGTTTGGCGCGCATTACCAAATAAATAAACAAACAAACAAACAAACAAACAAACATTGTATTGGCACCCAATAGAACAGAATAGTGGGACCTGGTTTCAGGGGGATAGTCAGCATTGTAATGGATGTATGGGCTGATTACAATAATTTTGTCTGGTATTGGACTGTATTTCATATTGATACAGAGGATACCATTGGCCACTCTCTGCTCCCTGAATTCTATCTGAAGGAAATAGCAAGCGCTTTCACCTTGATAGAGTATTCTGGAACAGTTCAGAATGGCCGCCCAGGTTACGAATAGTCAGCCACATACAGTGCAGAGCCAATGCGTGCATTTATTTATGAGCACTTCCCTGTGTTCTAGTTGGTTGGGGGACAAGTTGGGGACCTTGTGCAGGAATACAATACCCCTCCTAGGGCCCCCACTCATCTTAGTATTGGTCATACCTTCCCCGGGCTGTGATCCACATACCCTAGGGCAGACACCATTGGGGGCATGATTTTGTGCTGCATAGCCAACCCTACCAACTGGTTTATCATGCATTGGGTTAGTGTTGGCAAGATTGTCGGCCTGCATGGGTGTGGTCTCCTGGGAGGATTGCTCAGCTTGGTTCCATGGTTTTAAAGTGGTCACAAGGGGTGTCACAGTGGATTGGTGCCTGGGGCACCTGATTAACCGTGGCACTATGGGAACCAGTGTTTTCTCCTTTTTCCACGAGTGGTTCCGCACCCCATCATACTGGTGCTCATTATGTTTGTGATGACATCGGAGTTGTGGTGAGTGGTCTCTTCAGATGCTTGGTAAACCCCCATAGCATCCAGCAGTCCAGATTCCCTCCCATGACTCCCCCTCCCCCCTGGGCTTCTCTAAAAAACATAAGCAGCCTCTTTATACCTACAAGCGCGGACAAGAAAAGACTGCATTGACATCCACATTCCATGAGTGCTCCCTTGGCGGCTGAATCAGCAGTGTGCAAAATACGTAGGCCAGGTGGGGTGGGGGTGCTTGGGGGACTAAAACTCAGCAAGGGGCTGCTCCCAGGGCATGTGTCTGGTTCATTCTTGTTCAGGGCAATGCCAATGCAGGAGGGCCAAGTGTCGAGGATGGCGTCACGGGCAATGCTCCGTTTGCCCACCGCACCGTCAAGTTCCATTAGTTCCATGGGTGCTGAGAGTTTGTTTGTCCCTGGAGGCAATACCAGCATCTTGGCATCTGGGTTGGGTCCTCGTAGGGTTGGGATCTCATTGTCCTTATGATCACTCATTGGGCTTTTCCTGGATGTCTCCCACCCCCCAGTTTCCAGTTTGGAGGTTGACCGGTGGTGAGGTTCTGGCCTGTGCTCCCCAGCACTAACGCAGACAATGGCACTAGTTCAAATCTATTCATGTCAGATCTGGTTAGGGGCATATTAGTAGTGGTGGTAACAGGGCTGGTAGCTGGGAGCTCACTGGGGGGGTCAGAACCTCAAGGGCCAAGGTGGTTGGGGGGTCTCCATTGCCATCTCCTAAACCCCCTTCTGTGGGGTGCATTTAAAGGCCCCAAACAGAAGTCTCTTAAACATGAATAGCTATATTTTAAACACTGAAACAAAAATGGCCTGGCTTTTGTTTTTGTTTGTTAAAGAGCCATGTGGAAAGGGGCCTTCCTGTCATTACCAATGGACCAGCAGCAGTTTAATTTACAAAAGAAGGAGGAATCAAAGATCCCTGTCACATGGAAAACAGGATTTTTAAACATTGGAAACAAAAATGGCCTGACATGTATGTGCAAATAAAAGCGGCTTTAAAAAGAAGAAGTGGAAAATAATATCACTGCTCACAAATAAATGTCAGGAAAACATGATGTGTGGGTTGACAAAAGCAATGTTAGTATGTTTCACCTACAAAACTCCAGTGACAATTGAAGAGCCACTTTGTCTTCATGGAAAATGTCAGCCAAAGGCAGTCCCTGTTTCTGGCTATGGGCAAAACTTCACGAAGGAAAACTCACCCTTCCAGCCTGGATGTCACATCTCCCTTCTAATGACCACCCACAATAAAAATGCCCTGCTAAAGGCGTTGAAATTCAATGTTCTCCAGACCTGCTGGGTCTAAAAGCAGGGACTTCAAGGATAGTCACTCTTGGCTGGAGCACGACTAACATGTGAGAAAATGGGGGCACCCACTTCAAAGAGCAAGCTTTCAACACAAAGGAGACTGATGAAGTTACAGGCTGACCCAGTCAAAACAAATGGCCGGAAGCAGAAATTACCATTTGTCCCACAGGTATATTCACAATTAAGTTAAAAGGACTATTATCATGTAGCCCTTTTTCTCTGAAACCATAATGTGGATTGCTTTCATTTTTGGACCATTTTTAATGTAATTTCTAGTTGATTTTGGGGGTATAAAATGCATCTACCTGTGACTCTGGAAACTATAATGGCCAGTTAAACCAGGTTTCTGTCTGATCTTAACATGTTCCAAATGTGAGAGTTGGTGAGGGGGTGGAAAATGAAATTAGGGATATGCTCAATAACTTACCTATTCATGACTGTGGTGCTTTTTATGGAAAGGGCAGAAAGGTGCCACATGGCTGCGCTACATCGTACGGATTTGGTGGTCGGCTTTCCTAATTCTCCATGATTAGCTAAATCAGAAAATATGTTTAGTATGTCAGTTGATAGTATAGTTATGAAGTTGTGATACATAACTAGTTTTTGCCAACAAGGTGAAAGGAGAAGAAAGGATGATGACAAATGGGAATAGACATATGTTGCTTCAGACCCCGAAACCAATCCTGACTTGGAGGCTGCATTTGGGCGGAGAGAGAAGGGTAACTGTCCAATCCTAGTGGCAGGGATTATTGCAGGGTACTTCCCCAAGATTGTAAAATTGGTGGTGTCATCTCTGCTATATACAGGGAACTGCACTAGGACAGGGGGAGACAGAAAAAGGAGAAAGACAGGAGGACAGAGAGAAGAGACAGACCGCCAAAAAGGCTGCTGAAACTTACCATCTGCCAGCTGTAAGGAGACACCAAAGGAGGGTGCATTTGGGTGGAGCTGTATATTTCTAGGAAGGCCTCAGAGCTGACTGGGTCCTGTGGTGGAGAGCGGGAGGCCATCTTTGAGAGTAGAGTGACCAGATCCCTGCTCTATCTTTCTAGAGTGTCCTGAGATGCAGCTGGCTTTCCTGAACCTTAAATAGAGGCTTGCTATTTAAGTAGAACTAAGCCCTTGAAAACCAAAAGGTGGGGGGAGTCTGCTTGCTTTGAATTCTTTCCCTTTATAGTGGGGGGGGGGGGTGGGGATGGGGGGGCAAAGCTATGTAGATCATTGGCCTATGTAACCAAAAATATTAATTTAATTAATTCCCCATTTGGCAGAACACTACGGGTGAATTTTGTTAAAATTCGAAATTAATAAAGCTCACTTCCCAGTGGGTGCTGAAAACTATAGCCTATAATTTAATTGGGTAATCCTTGTAGTCCATCTGACGCCAATTTCTTTAAGGAAGAGGGGTGTCTTTGATCTTAAATCGGTCCAACCTTTTTATCCAGCTTCCCTAACACAGGCCTTTCAGTGAGAGGGGTTTGAAATCCAAAATTCCCCAAAGCATTCAATTTTTCTTTCTGACTTCTTAACCTAGACCAAAGCACAGGGTTGCGGGGGGTCTGAAAAACAAATAGATAAATCACCCTGTTTTTATTTTAAACCAAGAGTGTGGGTGAAATTATAATTGCCATATGTATTTTTACCAATCTTGAAATCCTACTGCTAGCCTTTTAAGCCTTCAGGAAAATCAAAATCGCACATCGGTACATAAATGCCTTTGTTATTGATCAGTGTAATTATTTTATGAAGTGAAATTTACAGAAAGTGAATAATTGCGATTGTGTCTTTTTAACTCACTTTTGTGATTTATTTATGCTGAGAGAAGTTGATTGTATTGTGCCATGGATAAAGTGGTGTTTTTTTTACATTTTCATGCTAATTTCTATTACTTCTAGTTAAATAAGTACCAATATACTTCTTGTACACCGGCCTGGTTCTTGGATCATTGTTAGCTCAGGGAGAGGGGTCCAATGGGTGTGATATGTGTCTGAGATGGGGCTAAAAAAAGAATCTGTTAAACAGTTTGTTGAATAACCACTTGAGTGGGGAGGGAAGGGACTCCCCTTCGAAGCAGTTATATCCACCCAGGGCGCTGGGCAGGGCCTAATTCATTGGTAGGTTGACTGGTGGTTCTGGAATAACATTTTCTGCTGGGTTGTTTCTGACCCGGTGCTCAGGGCTGCAAGTGACATCTCCGCTGACAATGCAGGTGTGTAGTTTGTCCCTTGACTTATCAGCTAAGTCTGCCCAAACATCCTGGTTAGTGTCGAGAAGTGATGGATTTCCCGAATCATGGAGTACGCCTCTCCCGTGAATTTTATGGGGCAATGGGCTTTTGTATTGACAGTGGTGTTGGCGCCATATGAGAGGGATCCAATTGCCATTTTCTGCCCAACAGTCAGTATCTTGCATTTCATCGCTGCACAGTCTTGCATGGTGAAAAAGGGGTAGTTATGTGTAATGCGAGAAATGGCCTAGCTTAACTTGATTTAGTTTGGGGACAGTCATCAATCCTATAGTCACAAGCTCAATGGCCCTGGCCAGCCCCGCACAGCCTTTTGGTCTTGGCCTCTTACTGTGTTGAGTGCTTCCCATGTTACTTTCCCGACTTCTCCAGCACTTGTGCTCCCAGGTCATTTCGAGCCAACTTCCACCTCGCTGGTGTGGAACACCCTCTGGTAGCGAAAAACCCGCACCGTTGTCCCCGCTGGCTTTAACCTGGGGGGCCCAGTTACTGTTGATAAAAAGAATAAAGGGGTGTGGTCACCTGCAGTCCTCTGACGGTAGCCCTCCTGGGCCAAAAACAGAAGAAGGACACCCACACCCTTGTCCCTGCGGGCTTCACTCTGGCGGGCCTGGCCCAGTGGATAAAAAGAATAAGGGGGCATGGCCACCTGCAGTCCTCCGATGGTAGCCCTCCTGGGCCAAAGACAGGAGTGGGACACCCGCACCCTTGTCCCCACGGGCTTTACCCTGGTGGTCTCCGTCCCATGGATAAAAAGAATAAGGGGGCATGGCCAGCAGAAGTCCCCCGATCGTAGCCCTCCTGGGCCCATCACAGGAGTGGGACACCCACGGCCTTGTCCCCACAGGCTTCACCCTGGCGTCCCAGACCTGTCGATAAAAAGAATAAGGGTGTGTGGCCATCAGCAGTCCTCCAACGGTAGCCCTCGTGGGCCAAACACAGGAGTAGGACACCCGCACCCTTGTCCCCGCGGGCTTCACCCTAGCAGGCCCAGACTTGTGGATAAAAAGAATAAGGGGCTGTGGCCATCAGCAGTCCTCCGACGGTAGCCCTCCTGGGACAAACACAGGAGTAGGACACCCGCACCCTTGTCCCCGCGGCCTTCACCCTAGCAGGCCCAGACTTGTGGATAAAAAGAATAAGGGGTTGTGGCCATCAGCAGTCCTCCGACGGTAGCCCTCCTGGGACAAACACAGGAGTGGGACACCCGCACCCTTGTCCCCGCAGGCTGCACCCTGGTAGGCCCAGACTTGTGGATAAAAAGAATAAGGGGTTGTGGCCATCAGCAGTCCTCCGACGGTAGCCCTCCTGGGTCAAAAACAGAAGCAGGATACCCGCACCCTTGTCCCCGCAGGCTTCACCCTGATGGGCCTGGCCCTGTGGTTAAAAAGAATAAGGGGGCGTGGACACCAGCAGTCCTCCGCCGGTAGCCCTCCTGCACCCTTCTCCCATACCTAAAAGACCCATCATTGTTTTTAAAAAATTTGAGTTATAGTTATTTATTTTTTTCGGTGTGTTTGGTTTATTAAAGAACTTTCCACATTACAAATATCAAAACGCAAAACATGCAAACACATAAAAAAGTATTACACAATGCATCAATTATTGTCGTTTTTTTTAAAACAAGTGCGGATTAGCTGTTTGGATACAGGGAGTCTTGGCTGGCAGAAGAAAAGGTGTCCTTGAGCCGCTGTAAACTAAAACGCGTCCCAGAGAAATGAATGCATTTCGGTTCTGAGCGCATTGTTGTGTTAGTCATTTCCACATCTACCTTTTAAACGGCATTTCAAAACACGCAGGGCAAAATGTTCCACGGCGAGGGACAGCTAGCACAAGCCCGACGCAGTGAGAGAAGTGCTTCCACGTCAGCAGTCAGAGTATACGCGAGGGCTTCTGAGAAGAACCTATGGACATGTACATACAATTCTCCAAGGACCGGAAACTGCAAGCACGCGCCAGGAGGCATGTTTATCAAGCGCTTCGGCCTAGGCACACGGGGAGAACAGACAGCGGGCCTTTGCTACATCGCAATCATTGTGTAGTGTGAAGGAAGAGGCGGTGGGTGTCTCATTAATCATCTGGGGAGACACTCACACACAGTGGAAGTTCTGCAGCTGTTGAAAGGCATAATGGTAGATTGCAGGATTTGAGACCTCACTCCAATATAGAAATACGTGCATGAGTTCCTAGCAATTAAAGAGAGACACCTGCACAGTACGAACATAGCTGCTTCCATATAGATGTGTGCACGTGCTCTATCCATGGTGCTGCAAAGCATTCAAACATGTACCTGCATAGACACCTGGACCGTTATTAGCAGGTTCCCTGCTCATCCTACTGACAGCTGCACGCATGAGTACAGAAATGGAGCTGCTTAGATATACACAACTTCAATTAGATGCCAATGACATTTTCTGTTGTTGTTGCCGGAGCTTGAACTAGGGAGTGCAAGCTGAAAATCAAAGAGCGGCCATCTTGGAACGTCCACGCAGTGGATGCTGCACCCGCGCACGTTGCTAGTAAGGACCTGCATCCATCAAAACACGTTTTTAGAAAATGGAATTGATCTGATAGCACATGTTTTCTTAAGCCTTCTTAATGGAACAGTGGGTTGCAGGAACTAGGGTTTGGCCACAGCCGTGCTCCTGGCAACACCACAATCTATTTGCTGTCTATGTGCACGTGGAGTGATGTTCAGCATCATGACGTCTGCCTGAGTGCAGACTGTGTAATATTAAGGTCCATGGTGGGCCTGAGCATGGTCTCCCCATGCGGAAGAAATGATATAATGACAACGATCGGCGCCGGGCATCGTCTGCATTGTGTCTGCATGATTTAGATACTAAGCAATAGCGACTCTGAAAGCACGTCCTTCTGTGGGCTAAGCATAGTCCAGCATCCACGTAGAACGGACTCACGCCCTAGTCAATAATAAGTGACTTAGTCATATATACTGTCTCCTGCTCCCAGTGCTTTAAGTGGGCCAGTGCCAGCCACTACCCGTCACCAGAGGAAGTTAGTATCCATTTGGTTCCCCCTTGCCCCCAGGCAGGGGAGTTGCTAGGTCTGGCAAAGACCCGGGGCTAAGCTGATGTTGGAACTGTTGGGACTGGGGGCTAGCTAGTCTCTTGGCTGTAGCTCCTGAGATTCTATCCGGGGCTACAACCAAAAGATCAGGGGCTATAGCCCTCTTAGCCCCCCCCTAGCAACGCCCCTGCCCCCAGGTCATCGAAGTGTCTTTGATCCTCGACGAACGTGGGGACTCAGTGGCATATTTCTGTGTTTATAAAAGATGGCTTGAAAAGTACATAATTCAAGCCATCTTTTGAAAAGCTTTGCTGATCGTCAAAGCTTTATAAAAGATGGATTGAATTGTGTACTTTTCAAGTCATCTTTTATAAACACAGAAATGTTTCAATGTTTGAAAAAGATGGCTTGAAAAGTACGCAAACCATAAGGCACGCACACAAATATATAAATGCTATATATTTATGTGCTTACCTTACTATGGTTTGTGTACTTTTCAAGCAATCTTTTATACACATAGAAATATGTAACATATTTCTAGGTTTGTTTATAGAAGATGGCTTGCATAGTACACAACCCATAGTAAGGTATGCATACACATATATACATGCTTACATGTTTTGATATAGTTGTTTGCCTACCTTACTCTGGTTTGTATACTTTTCAGGCCACGCCCACCCTGCAAGCCACACCCCCTATTGAGGATCTCCTCCATTTCTTACCCCACTTAAAGCCCTGCCTACTCCCGCCTGCACGTCCCCCTCCCCCTTCTCAGGCCCCTTCTATAGAGTATGAATGTCGCCTTCCTTGCGCCCAGAAACTGCGCAGACCTTCGTTTTCTAGCATCCTTGGCGTTTCCATGGTAAAGGTGCAGAATGGAGCCAGCATTTCCTAGAATCGTGAAGCTGCCACTAAACGCGAACAGTCTGGCATATTATTTGGATTCGTATGCTTGAGGTGAGGCAGAGGTAGAGGCCAGGAATGAAACGAAGTACGAAAATAAACACGTCATCCCGTATTATGCAACACAGTAGATGGCCATGAAATGTGAGGCAGTATGAACGTACTGCCGCAGTACGTCGACGCCGGAAGAACATCCCAGGAAGTGTTTCAGGAGGGCTGGCAGAGGATGGATAGGATGGTTTGGTTTGGTTTAGAAGAGGGGAACGGCGGGCGAATGCGCCGCGGGACGCGGCATGGCAGGCGCCGCCCCTTAGTGGGGGTTGCCGGGCCAGAGACTCCCCCCCCCCCGTGCCTGGTCTTCCAGGCGGCACACGGGGGCACGGGAGGAGGGGCTAACTCAGGACCACGGGGGGGGCGGAGGGGGGAGGGGGCCGCCCCGGAAGTGGCTGGGGTACCTGGGATTGGTTTGGGGTGGGGGGAGCAGGAAGCCGGGGGGGGGTGGAGAAGACCCTACAAAAGGGTAGGATCGTTTCACGAACGATCTCTTCCCCCGGTTTCCTGCCCCCGCCATGTGTGGTCCACGAAGAAGCCGTCGTTGTCGTCAGCGTTGCCGTCGAAGAGGTTGCTGGTCGTGGTCCGTTGCAGGCAGGCGTTCAGTGAGGATTGGTGCGGTGGACTAGGAGGTTCCAGTGAAGCGGGTGTCGGTTCCAGGCGGGAGTAACAAGGTAATGCGGGAGGGTTGCAATGGTATGGCGGGGGTTTCCTCGATTGACGCTCGCCCAGGCAAGGGGGGGGGGTGTTGTCGAGAGGGAGGCCCCTGGGGCAGGTGTAGGACAAAGGTGTCTTTAGCAGTCGCTCCCAAGTACGATAGCAATATCGGTTTTTGGGATGGGCGCGGCTACCGCGTGAGGATTTGATGAATATTTGTCGGTATCAAAGATTTTAAATATTTATTGAATAATGTTATACGCTTGCCGAAAGGCGGGCCCCAGGTGGGATTGTACGGCCACAGGGCAGTGGTTTGTTGCATGTTTATGGTGGCCTGGCCAGCACGCGGTTTGAGTGGCCCTGTGGCCTAATGGATAATGCACCAGCCTCCGAATCTGGGGATGGTGGGTTCAGGTCCCACCGGGGTCCTCATGATGAGGGTACACCCTCGTTTTGGTCTAGTGTCGCCGGGTTTGTAAGGCGAACGAAAGGTTTAAGGGCTCGATTTTATCCCGCCTTTGACAACACAGGCTTAGATTTTGCGCACCAGGTATTTCACGTTCGTGCCTTTGGCATCCCTGGCCGCCGCGCCAATTGTATTGTATTGGTCCGTTATGTTCGAGCCTCTTTCATTTTATGAAATTCTCGGTTTAGTAGGCATCTAGCTATAAACATGAACAAGTTTGTTAGTATATGGTGTGCATGCAGTGCTGCATGGCAGATATCACCCACTCTATCGTACCGGTCAAGTGGCCCAGCAAGTAGAGCGCTCGCTTTGCCATCCGCGCAGATCCTGCTAGCGCAGGTTCGAATCCCAGCAACGCCAAACTCAGCGTATCGATAGACGAGCGCCACACATTATTATTTGCACACAGGGGACCAAGGCGAAAGTTTTGGCACCCGTTGAGAATGTTGGGGCCGGCACAGTCAATCGGGGTTGGGGGAGTTCCAGACATACGAGGCCAGGTGGGGGTGGGGCACCCACGAGGGGAATGGCGATTAGGGCACGGGAGGGTGCTCCTAGTTGGGGGGCCATGGGAGGGGGAGACCGCTGAGCTCGGAGGTGGCAGGGTGAGGGGGGGGACGAGGCAGCAGCAGGTTGACGAGCGGCAGGGGGAGGAGGGCCCAGGCTGCGTTGGCTTGGCGGATCGTGGCGCCAATCCGGAAGGTTTTACTTGCTGCAATTTTAAAAGGGGGGGGGAGGTTGGACCAGTTGGGTTGGCACTGGTTCCTAGGGGCGGCTAGGAATGGGCTACAAACCATGGTAGGTTAGTGTGCCATGGGGATAATTGCGTATTGCCTCATGTGCGGTGAGGGCGCTGTTAATTTTAATTGTGTCTTTTAAACGCCATTCGTTGGCAATATTATGCGGGCCGGGCGGGGTTCCTGTGTGTTACCCCCAGGGCCCTCGCACTGACCGCCTCTCCACCGCCAGCTCCGCCGGCCTCGAGACAGATCCCCTTTCAGTTTGCGGGCGGTCGTCTCGTCCGCACCTGGGGGGGAGGGGGCGGCCCCTGGCCCCTTCCTCTTGCGGATGGCTGCTCCCTGGTGGCGGGGGGGTTGTCCGCGGGGGTAGCATGGAGCTGGAAAAACCCGCCTCTGTTATCAGCGCCTAGAAGTACACAAAGGACGCTCTGCAAACGCACGTCCTACGTTATGCTGGCCAAGCAGGGGGGTTTACTGAAGTTGTGGAACATATGTCTCGTCTACAATAAGACACTTCATTGCTACGAGTGCTGCCGTCCCTGGGGTAAACATTTCTTCGCACAATCTTTCTCCGGTTCGCTCACACTCCTGGCGGGCGAATGCGCCGCGTTCGAATCCCGACAGGGGCCAAATGCAGCCTTTCATCCTTCTGAGCTCGATTAAATGAGCACCACATACCGGGGGTAGCAATAGGCAGCGCCCAGATACCGGAGGGTTCGTAGCGCTATTGAAATGCCGAATTATTATGAGGGCACTTGCCGGTCAGTACAGGTGAATGCAGGAGGGGGGCGAGTTACAATAAAAGGATCACAGTTTGTGAACGGGGAAGAAATAAGGGGCGAGGAAGGAGTTTTGTACGACAAGATGTTGCAATGTTAATTTTATTTATTCGCTGTTTTTAGTCCTCGTGTTGCATTAGGGGTATTGGTCGCCATGCGGGGCTTGCCGTGGACAGGGATACTGAGCGGGACTTGGGTTCAAAATTGTCGTTTATGACATGACTTTGGGGCGATCGGGTTCAGACTGTGCCTAGCCCAAGGGGGCGGCATGCAGGGTCACGGCGCTGGGTTCAGAGCTGTAGTAATTGGGGAGCAGGAGACCGGCTGGGGTTGGACAATGGGCACTGTTTGGCGGTGTCGGATCCTGGCCGCGGTAGTTAGCAGGGGGTAATGGCAGTAGCTAGCGGTTTTTTGGTGCGGGCCGGGTCAGAGGGTAGGCGCGCCAGAGTGGGGAAACTGGGGGAAGTGCATGCTGGGCATCGTAGCGAGCTGGGGGGGAGTCAGCATTCGTGTCCTGGCTTGCCACGGGCGGAAGGGGGGGGGGTTAGGTGCATCATAGCCGAGGTAAGTGGTCGTAGGGCATAGACTACAGGCCGTTTAGTGAGGCTCCACAAGAAGTGGACATTGGGAAAGTCTCTGAGGTCGGCAACCTCGTGGCTAAGGGCGGTAGCATGGACATAGGCGCCGCTGCAAAGCGGGTACAATTTAGGCTGCCACACGATGGGTGGTCGCTGGTGCTCTAGTAGTGCGAGATCGTACGGGGGATCGTAATGGGGAACGGTGAGCAGTTGCATGGCACAGGGTGGTGTTTCAGGAACGTTTATTTTAGCACGCAGGCGGGGGGGTTTAACAGTTGGATCGGTCTGGGAGGAAGGGGTGGGTTGGAGGAAGGGGTGGGTTGGCAATGTATTAATTTGTGCTTCGTTAGTGGTGTCATGGAGATGGTTACTTTTCTGCTACGTGGGCGGGGAAGGTGTTTTAGGCATTCATCAAATTTAATGGTATTTAAGTGCGGGAGGGTCGCGTTTTCTATCTGAAATGCCATATATGATGATTAGAGGTACGGGCAATAAAGGGGTGGCAAAGAGTTAGGTTCCCCTCGGGGGCAATGGCGGCAGCCTGCATAACACGGGGGGCATTGACAGAAATGTAATAGATCCAGCAGAGGGGCCAATCAAGGAATGGGGAGGGGAGACTAGTGACAGCGGGATGGCAAGGGGCACGGTTGGTTGTTACAAGTATATTTCACTGTGGTGTGGTTATGCAAAACCAATTTCAAAAAAAAAAAAAAAAAAAAAAATCTAGGGAACTTCTCGCGGCTGCAGGCGAATGGTGGGAAGGTTGGAAAACGAGACGGCGGGGCAGTGGGGGACTCGTGTGAGCAAGGGGGGTGATATTGGGGGGATCGTGAGCATAAGATACAGGACAGTCGACCACATGGAGCGCGACAAAGAGGCCAACCTTGAGTTCGAGAGTAACATTTGTTTCTGTATCACTTATCGAAGGTTTTCATGGTAGCGCCATGGGCCCCAGCTATATTAACTGCTTCAAATCGTATAATTGTGAGAGTTTGGGAATATTCAGCTCATCTCAGGTGGGGCGCCGGGGTCTGTTTGTGCAAGGGTGTCGCGACATGGAAAACGGCAGGCGGGGCTGTAAAAGAGGTTCCAGTTTATTTGATTTAATTGCCCGAAGTGATCGGTATTCAAGTTGCACGTGGAGCTGGGGGAAATAGGTACATGGTTTGGTGCTGGGATAGGGCGGCGAGTGGTGGTGCAACCCTCGCGGCCAATGGCGTCTGGTTTAGGGGCTATGATTCAGGCACTGTCTACCACACTGGCCTTCTGGCGAATTTCACGTGCTTATTACAGGGATATGGGTTGTATAAAACGCTTATACACGGAATGGGGCACAGCATCAAAGTTAGAATGCACCGGGGGGTAGTGGGTCTGAGGTGCGAGGATACAAGGGGGTGACTAAGAGTTCGCGATGCCTCGTGGGTAATGGCGTCTGCCGGGAGGGGCCATTTATGGCAGGGTGCCCCGATTGGCCCTGTACAACTCGGCGATAAAGATGTTTAGGTAACAAGTTCATGGTTATAGGGCCTACGCAGGTAACTGGGTAAAGCGCCCAAGCGAAAAAAGACACGAGGTGCGCAGGTATAAATGATGAACATTGGAAACAGTCACAGCAGTATGCAGGTTGGTTAATGTCGTACCAAATACGGTTGGGGGATATTGCATGTAATATCTGCTCTGTAAAGCGCGTTGGATTATGGCGCTACATGAATTAGACGTCAGTAGCAGCACTGTTACTACTTTTCGTACACTTTAACCACGGGAGGTGGATCTAAAAAGGGCAGCATCCGCTCTTGTTAAAGGGGTCAAACACCAGGGTGGGGCCAGTCAAGGTTTCAGGAATCGGTCTCCTCTATCCATACTTAAACATGTTGGCGAGTACTGGCCACAATGGCACGGGGGAGGGTACGAGATGCAGGAGGGAAAAATGGGGGAACTCTCTGCCGCCGGCAGCCCGCAGAGAGTCTTGGAGGAGTTACATTGCGATCCCTGTAGCAAAGCGCTGTCAGGCCCATAGGGGAATGCACAGCCAACAGATTAGATCTTACGGTGCCCCAGGAGTACTAGACTCAGGGGAGGCCCTGGGAAAAAGGGGAGGGAGATAGGGGTCTTGGAAACCATTCCAAACCCAAAGGAGAGGGGCGGGGGGGGATCAAAAGAACGAAGCTCAAAAATACAACAAAGGTATACAAGGGGAAGCCTCCGGGGGGGGGGGGGAATTTGGGGATGAGGGTCTCGAGTAGAGGCTGTGCTAGAGAAGAAGGTGGGACTGTGAGTCAAAGTAGTATGGGACACTAGTACATATGGACATCGCAGGACGATGACTTTTTAGGCAGGGAGAAAGTGGTGGGTCGGCACCGGAGGTCGGGGCCGGCCCGGTGTAAAGTGGTGGGTCGGCACCGGAGGGCGGGGCCGGCCCGGTGTATGTATGAGATATTGGGACACTGTCGGTGGTGTCTGTATAGGAATTTCCAGTCGCACGGCGCCAAGGGGCGACCTGCGTTAGTTAGAAGGGGACCTTGGGGACGCAGAGAGGGGAGGGGGCGGGCAGAGCTGCATTTGGGTCAATGGACCAAAGTTAAGAGGAGAACTAAACGATATCGATGGGGGCAAGTGGAAATCAACGACAGATGAACACGGGGTAGAGAGAAGATAGACAGGGCCGGGGTACCCCGGAGGCGTCCGTACGACGCCGACGGAGAGGGGGGAGGGGGCGACCCTAGGTAACCTCACACGGAGTAGAAGAACCTGTGGTGTGGTGAATTACGGATCGTATGTAAGATAACTCCAAGACTTTATGCAAAATAAAGCTGCTGTGGCATTAACACTTCCAATCGTACAACTTGTCTCTGCCTATTATTGTTTGCTCAGGGAAGGTGGAGGCGGGAAGGCCGGCACGGGAGAAAGGGTGGGGGGGAGGGGCAGGGGAGGTGGTGCCGGCCTACACGACAGCCGGATTAAGGGGGGGTGGGGGTGTAGTGGGGGGGGAGGTGAATGGCGTTAGGATGCCCCCGCTACGGCGGGCGAATGCGCCGCGGGACGCGGCATGGCAGGCGCCGCCCCTTAGTGGGGGTTGCCGGGCCAGAGACTCCCCCCCCCCCGTGCCTGGTCTTCCAGGCGGCACACGGGGGCACGGGAGGAGGGGCTAACTCAGGACCACGGGGGGGGGCCGCCCCGGAAGTGGCTGGGGTACCTGGGATTGGTTTGGGGTGGGGGGAGCAGGAAGCCGGGGGGGGGTGGAGAAGACCCTACAAAAGGGTAGGATCGTTTCACGAACGATCTCTTCCCCCGGTTTCCTGCCCCCGCCATGTGTGGTCCACGAAGAAGCATTTCCCACCCGCCCTCCCTTTATGAAGAAATATGTTGTAATGAATTTTGCTTCTTTTTCAGGTCGCCCGGCGGAGTTACATTGCGATCCCTGTAGCAAAGCGCTGTCAGGCCCATAGGGGAATGCACAGCCAACAGATTAGATCTTACGGTGCCCCAGGAGTACTAGACTCAGGGGAGGCCCTGGGAAAAAGGGGAGGGAGATAGGGGTCTTGGAAACCATTCCAAACCCAAAGGAGAGGGGCGGGGGGGGATCAAAAGAACGAAGCTCAAAAATACAACAAAGGTATACAAGGGGAAGCCTCCGGGGGGGGGGGGGAATTTGGGGATGAGGGTCTCGAGTAGAGGCTGTGCTAGAGAAGAAGGTGGGACTGTGAGTCAAAGTAGTATGGGACACTAGTACATATGGACATCGCAGGACGATGACTTTTTAGGCAGGGAGAAAGTGGTGGGTCGGCACCGGAGGTCGGGGCCGGCCCGGTGTAAAGTGGTGGGTCGGCACCGGAGGGCGGGGCCGGCCCGGTGTATGTATGAGATATTGGGACACTGTCGGTGGTGTCTGTATAGGAATTTCCAGTCGCACGGCGCCAAGGGGCGACCTGCGTTAGTTAGAAGGGGACCTTGGGGACGCAGAGAGGGGAGGGGGCGGGCAGAGCTGCATTTGGGTCAATGGACCAAAGTTAAGAGGAGAACTAAACGATATCGATGGGGGCAAGTGGAAATCAACGACAGATGAACACGGGGTAGAGAGAAGATAGACAGGGCCGGGGTACCCCGGAGGCGTCCGTACGACGCCGACGGAGAGGGGGGAGGGGGCGACCCTAGGTAACCTCACACGGAGTAGAAGAACCTGTGGTGTGGTGAATTACGGATCGTATGTAAGATAACTCCAAGACTTTATGCAAAATAAAGCTGCTGTGGCATTAACACTTCCAATCGTACAACTTGTCTCTGCCTATTATTGTTTGCTCAGGGAAGGTGGAGGCGGGAAGGCCGGCACGGGAGAAAGGGTGGGGGGGAGGGGCAGGGGAGGTGGTGCCGGCCTACACGACAGCCGGATTAAGGGGGGGTGGGGGTGTAGTGGGGGGGGAGGTGAATGGCGTTAGGATGCCCCCGCTAAGGGGCTGCGGGGGAGTACAGAAAAATATTGGAGTACATCAACGGTTTCCCAAAAAGGCGTGTGCCACTGAAAACGCTACAGGGGTGAGGAGGCTGTGCCACACGCTTGACTGACTCTCTCCCAGCTCCAGTAGCCTTGCAGACCACCCTGCATGTTTAACTTCATTTCTACATTTAAATGAGCGGGTCTTCTACCACTGGGAGCATGAGAAAGACCTGCTAAAGGTGGAGAGATCTCAGAGGACTTTCCACCATCACTGAAGTGGCCTGTTCCAGAAATTCCCTTCTCTGGCACTTTATGCTCTGCTTTGCTAGTTCTCTGGTGTATATAACTATCCTGGACCCAGAAAGGGACAAGCAGCTTCCTTGGACACAGGAGGACAGGGGATAAAGGAAGGAAAGCATAGGTTAAAGATGAACGCCATCTTGAATTCCCGCCTCCTTTCTTTTTTGGCTCTCAACACTGTCCTTATTAGCACTGCGGGGCCTTTTTGTGTCTGTAGGGTCCAGTGGCTTGCAGTGAGAAGAAATTCATTTCTATGTTTTACTGAACTTCACAGTGACAAAAGGGACTGTCACTCTGAAATAAGTTCCAAGTACCCAGGTGGATGCTGGGAGCCTGTAAAACTGTAGTGTAAGGAATGTGTATTTAAGTATTTAAGGGTGCTGTGCAATACATCTTAGCACTACTGTTCACCCACCCATGGAATGCACAAGTAAACTTTGAGAAAAACGTGACCTGCACATTTCTAAAATAAGTGCAAATGAAAGAAGCACATTCTCTGCACGTTTTAGTTTGGGTGAAACTATTGCATTAGAGTACAGATAGGGAGAAATGGCATATGAGGAGGGCCAGACAGTGTGTAGGTGTTTGTTTATGTGCCCAACCATTGGCCATGGCCATGCTAATTCCTATGGCATTTCCCACCCATTCCTGCCCCTCCCCGCCCAAAATACCCCCTCATGAGAAGTCTTTGACCTCACTTTAATTAAGCCTTACAATCAAACGTTGCACAGGAAGTGCCTGCCAGTGTTTTTTCAAAGCAGTCTTCTGAGAGTTAATGACTCAATTGGAGTTGTAGATGAGCTACTGGTGTAATACAAATGTCTTACCAGGCCTGCCTTCAGCCACTTGATTTATGAGCACTCGGCATGTCCTTCACTGAAGTCCTGTTAAAAACAAGCATTGGCAAAGCCAACCGTTTTGGCTTCTGCATACGTATTAACCTTTTGCCGGGCACTGGTATTAGATGCCCAGGTACTCACACCATTTTGCACCCGTTACCATCAATGGCCAGTTAATACCACTACAGCTGTGCCTGGAAAGTGCCTTTCTCATGGCTACACAAAAGCCCAAACTGTTGGCATTGCCAATGCTTATTTCATTTGCACTCAATTTTGGGAATCTGCCCAGTTTGTCCATTCACTAGAGCACAACTCCTGTGGAATTTTCATTCACTCCGGGGAATGTATTGATTGCATGTATTTCAGAAAGTTGAAATGATTAAAGATAATGTTGTATGCCACGATTTTTCATAAGATAACTCAATGTGGTAAGCACTCATTACAGAGATTTACGTTCATGTGCCAGATACCACAGTACCAAATTTCAGCAAGGGAGACTCAGCCCTTCCCGTGTCTGAGGTTGATGAACTTCTATGTATCTATATGTTTGTGATGGTAACACCTGCTGCGCTAGAAAACAATGTACCTCATTAGTCACCACTAGCTATAAAACATAACTTGGCATCAGTATGCTGCAGGTGTGGAGCTTGAATCCTCCAAAAGAAGGTTGTAAAATCTAGCAGCCACCGCAATAAAGAGCATAAAGTGTTAGTCTGGAAAAGTGATTAGGTAGTCAAATTCAAGAGTGCAAACCAAAGTATTGAGGCTCATTTTCCGGCTTTGCAGTGATCCAGGACAAATCATCTTATCTCACAGCATAGTACTCTGCTGCCATCAGTGAGAAGGCTTGCATTCTCACATACTGGTGCCATTGTTTAGCCTGTTGCATGTTCCTTTTTATGTTGGTCATTTGTGTGAAGGTGTCATATACAGAAGAGAGCTGACTAAATGTCATCACCAGCCTCCGGTGAGAATATTTTCAGGTGTGCTTGTTTAGCAAAAGAAATGGGTTGCTTTCTTACACAATTGCAAAGTTACTTCTGCACAACAGACATAAACGTCTGAGGGTTCGCTGTAAAAGCTTTACAATAGAACAGAAACCCGCAGATTAAATATTTTAAGCTCATACCAATTGATATTCTGGTACTTGAATACTTACCTTGATGATGGAGAATATGAAGCTGGAATTATTCTCCACTTGCATGATATGCTTCTATAATGTTTTGTTTTCAAATATTGTCGAGTCAGGTTATTATTAAGTCAGTTGTACAAACCTGGGTATTATTTGAGTTCATGAAAGTCAAACATTCAATTTATTTTTAACTTGCTTGATGATAAGAACTGGGAAACAATGAGTGAAGTGCAAAAATAGCAGATTGGTGCAAATCCCTGCTCCCCCCTCATAACCAACATGCGTGATCCTGGGCAATTCATTTGATTGTGTGATGCCTAACCTGTCAAATTTGCCATTCTCTACAGTCCAACTCAATGTAACACACTTTTGGTCTCCAATAGTGAAGAGATCTTTAGAACAAACACTTAGATTTCTTCTTTATGTCTTGGGCCACTTACTATTACGCACCCAATATTCAGTGCATGGTTTACTTATTCTCTTGTTTATTTATTTATTTTTTGAATTTATAAAGTGCACACAGTGGCCCTGGGGCATCCTGGTGCTGTTACAGCAGTGCTTACTTAGTTACAAAGCAAAAAGACAGGGGCACCTGTCTGTGGTTCTTGGTTACATTGAACCTTTTGCCAGACAGGTGCGCAATCCAAAGACAAAACGGTGGCAGAAAAAGAGAGTCCCGCCCTACAGGCAAACAGCTTGAGGTAACAAAACAACGAAATAGAGGCAGCCAGAGATCTCCTCAGGGATGCAGGGTGAGTGCACAGAGAGTACTGGTTGAGCTAGTCGAAGAGCTCAGTTTTGAGCGATTCACAGAATGCTAGGTAGGATGTTTTGTTTTGCAGGGTAGTGGGGAGGGCGTTCCATTGCTTGGGGGCAAGTAACGTGATGCAAGTCCCTCCTGCTTTGGCTCTTTTGATGCTGGGGACTTTGAGATGGTTGGAGTGGTGAGTCCTGATAGGTCTGGAGGATGTTACTCTGGTAATTATTTCTGCCGGATATGGGGCGCTGTGAGTGAGAAGCATTTGTGGGTTATGGACATGGTTTTGAATAGTATCCTTTCTTTGACTGGAAGCCAGTGATTCTTTTGTCTGGCACTGGCAATGTTCTCTCTTTTGGAAATGCTCAGAGCAGCCCATAGGCCATTATTTTGAATGACTTGAAGGCGGATCAGATTTTTGGGTGAGGTGCCAGCAAATAGGATGTTACAGTAGTCTAATTTGGCTCAAAATCGGTGGGTTATGTTTGTTAGCCATTTCCTAGACAGCGCTCTAGGCATGTCCAAGTTTGGAAATAGACTTTGCATGCTTCAAGCGTCCTGTACCATCGAACATAGAAGCACAAAGCCTTTGTAGTCCCCTTTTCCACTGGAATTATTCATGCTGCAGCCTGCCATCTCATGAACTGCCACTATCATATTGCTGTCTGTGAGACTGGAATATTTGGCAACCTCCTCCTGCATTAGCACCCTGGCTGGGCTCCTCAGCCAAACAGGTTGCTCAGAACACGGGCCCGCTCTGCCATTTTTTCTCCCCCATGCAGTCTCTGCTTCTCTCCACCTCCCACTTACCTGAATGGGTTGATTATGAGTGGAGCGGCACTGCGGTGCTGCAGCGCTGCTCCTCTCATGTCTGCTGTACGCCACGAAATGGAAGAGGGGCTATGATTGGAGTACGCTTCCATTTCCATAACAGCCGTGTTGGATTACTAATTCTCTGAAAGAACGGGTCGCACACTCTGCGATACGTTCTTTAAATGAAATAAATGCCTATTACCATCCCGGGACATAAACTCTGGGACGTAATCCAGGGTTGATAATGACCACAATGACGAGTTACCTGGCATCACTCGGGCCTATTAACTCAAGCGGAGTTCGGGCAGAGTTCAGTCTGCGGCAGTACCTGGTGGAGTGTGGTGAGAGGAGCTGCAGTGACTGCGACTTTGCTGGATTCTAGGATTGTGTTCCACTATACTTACCCCTTTAAGAAAAAGAAAAGCCCAACTTCCTATAAAAACCTGCCTGGAGCGCGGAGGGCGCGCGGAGTTCGGGCAGAGTTCAGTCTGCGGCAGTACCTGGTGGAGTGTGGTGAGAGGAGCTGCAGCGACTGCGACTTTGCTGGATTCTAGGATTGTGTTCCACTATACTTACCCCTTTAAGAAAAAGAAAAGCCCAACTTCCTATAAAAACCTGCCTGGAGTGCAGAGGGCGCGCGCAGTTCGGGCAGAGTTCAGTCTGCGGCAGTACCTGCTGGAGTGTGGTGAGAGGAGCTGCAGCGACTGCGACTTTGCTGGATTCTAGGATTGTGTTCCACTATACTTACCCCTTTAAGAAAAAGAAAAGCCCAACTTCCTATTAAAACCTGCCTGGAGCACAGAGCGCGCGCGGAGTACGGGCAGAGTTCAGTCTGTGGCAGTACCTGGTGGAGTGTGGAGAGAGGAGCTGCAGCGACTGCGACTTTGCTGGATTCTAGGATTGTGTTCCACTATACTTACCCCTTTAGGAAAAAGAAAAGCCCAACTTCCTATAAAAACCTGCCTGGAGCGCGGAGCGCGCGCGGAGTTCGGGCAGAGTTCAGTCTGCGGCAGTACCTGGTGGAGTGTGGTGAGAGGAGCTGCAGCGACTGCGACTTTGCTGGATTCTAGGATTGTGTTCCACTATACTTACCCCTTTAAGAAAAAGAAAAGCCCAACTTCCTATAAAAACCTGCCTGGAGCGCGGAGCGCGCGCGGAGTTCGGGCAGAGTTCAGTCTGCGGCAGTCCGCGGCTGAACGGAGGCTGGTTGAGGCGGGCTGCTCGGCTGACGGTCGTGAGAAGTTAAGTGAAACTAATTCACTAATTCCTCACTACTTCCTGGATGGCCGAAACCGGCCCCCTGACGCGTGCAATGGTCAGGCAAACGCTCCTTCCTAGACCGAAGTCCGACCACTCAGCTGCCTCTGTTTCTGCTTTCGAGGCTGCCGCTGAGAGCAATACTCATAGTGGCAAAGACGTGCTCGGCCTTGTTGAACCAGTGGACCCTGTGGTAATTGCTGTAAACACCATCCAGAGCATTTCACCGCCGCATGTGGGTTCACTAGCCGGATATGACTGGGGAAATCAGAGTGGGCAGCGCGGAAAGAGTCTAACGATGCCCCAGATGCTTTATGCATGGAAAATGTGCTACCGGTGACTCATTCTTCCATTCAAACCTCGCCACATGCCCCCAGTAGTATCTCGCTTGACTTACATGCTTTCGCTTGCCCTAAAGTGATCAACTCCCCCCTTCGAGGTCCAACATTGGACTATGGAAATCGCCGACCACTGATAACATCGGACACAAGAATACCGAGCCTGCATTCCAGCCAGGTACAGGAGGAGGGCGCCACGGAAGGTTCCCTTGAGATACCGAGCAGCCATAAGATAGGCAGCTCGACAGTCAAGCCCGCCTGCTTAGAAACAGCTGCGTCAAACGATGCCTCACAGCTGGTGATTGAAATAAATACTGCAGTGTTTCAATCTCCCTTCGACGTTACTGACTCTGAATTGTTGGAACTTGAAGTGCCAACGGAACTAAATGAGTCTAGAAGGCTGAGATTTCTGTATCCAGTCAACAAACCAGATGACTCATACACCTTGGTAGAGCTGTCCAGTGCGGCAAATGATGGAGATAACGTGGTGTCAGGGTCTCAGCCGAATGATGCGGTGATACATCGGCCGCTCCCTGTGCGGAAAGCCGACGCTAGCAAGTTGATCTGGAGTAACAAGTCTCCATCACGACGTGTGAACCAGAGTGTACTAAAGACGTGTCTAACTAATAGAGGATGTAGTGCTCCTGACCCCAGCAGCCCAAATTGCCAACAACTGAGGCCTAGCGATTCGGGTCAGTTGCTGGATCTAGCTGGACGTGAAGCAAGATTAGCTGAACGCTTGAGGGTTGATTTTGAGCACATGAAGCAACGCCTGTCGGCCAATTTTGCAAGACCCGATATTGATCCGGCCGACAAGTCCTCTTCTAACTCAGACTCGACAAACCTGAGCACGATGAGTATGGAACAGGAACATCAAAGACCAGGCCTTGGGATGAGCAAAGTGGTGCCAGGGCCTTTCGTCGAAGCAAATCTCCCTCTCAGTGGCCTTCCACTGACAGGGGCTGATGGCAGGTCCCCCGTGCCAGCAAAGCTTCTTAATGACAACTTGAGGACATTGTCAACACACTCAACTCCCATGCACCAGGTATCACCGTCCGACACGACAAGTAAGAAGGATGACTCTACGAGGATGGGCGTAAATCCGATTAAGGTCATGGATCATCAAAACCAAAAAAATGATATGGATGCAATGAAAGACGCGGCGGCAGCCTTCAAGTCAAATTTATCGGCAGCAGCGGCCCTACAAATACACAACAATGTGCTAGCCGCAACATCGGTCGCCCTTATTCCCTTCACCAAATTATACGAAAATATACACGAATCCATCCAATCGAATGGAGGTATGCTTCTGCACATTATGGAAAAATTAGCCAAGCAAGAACAAACAATTGCTCAGTTACAAAATAAACTCGACATTGATAAAGATGCCCTGCAGTCAATGCAAATGCAATTACATGAAATTACGTCCAAGGACACGTCAGATGTAAAAGCGATGACAGTAGCAGTCACGGCATGTTTCAAGCATACCACAACTTCATTGCAACAGCTGTGTCAGCATGGCGACAGTCTCGGTGGCCTCCCCCTGGTGGTGAAGGAACCAGTGGTGGTGATTGCGAATGAGATGGCTAAAATCGGGCCCTCAGTCCCCTTACATGATATTCATGCAAATGAGGAGGGGGTAGGTAGACCCTTGCCTGCCGCTCCGAATGAGATGGCTAAGATCGGGCCCTCAGTCCCCTTACACGATATTCATGCAAATGAGGAGGGGGTAGGTAGATCCTTGCCTGCCGCTCCGATCTTGCCCATAGCAGAGACAGCTGCTGACCCCCTTGGAGGGTTATCTGCGAATGCAGCTGAGAAGCCGTCAACGTCTTCTGTCGCGGTTGACCGTCCTACTTTGGGAAATGAACCAAAAAGTCTTGATCCACCTGCATGTGGTAACAAAAGAGTAACTTTTGGCATTTTTGACGGGCCTGCCCTAAATCTACACAAGGACAAAGGAATCCCATCAAATGGACAAAATACCCGTTCGATAACGAACCAACCGAAAAAACAGACTGAAAAGCGAAAGCACTGTGCCGCTCGTCCAAAAACGAGCAACTCAAAGAAATTTATACGCAATCTGACGACTCCTCCAAAACTGACCTTTTTTTCGAGAAACACAAATGGAGCCTTACTGCAGACCCATAAAGGTACAAAAAAGATAGGCAAGGATGTGCCTGAAGCTGCAGATGTAAAGGTGAATCCTAAAAAACGACAAAGACTCGACTCCGATGACCTGGAAAGTGCTGCAGGATCTTCATCAATTGATCTATGTGACGTATCCACGTATTCAAACGATGACGACATAGAAACAGCCCAGATAAGTGTTCTGAATAGCACAATGGGTAGCTCCGATTCAAACGTGATCATAACTGATGAAGTCTCGCCGCTGACAAATCCCTGGGCTTTAAAGAAAAAATCTGGTCTAAAAGAGGTGGTCCTGTCAAACAAGATAAACCAATCTACCATCCTTGATCACAGGACACCAAACAGGAATCCCAGGCTCCTCCACAAATCCTTAAAGGACGAACGGCCCGGTTTGGTACATCAGGGCCGCATAAATAAAACGAGGAGCCTGAATCCAAAACTAACAGCAGGACAGCGAGCAAAGGAAAACACAAATGCTAGTATAGATGCCAAAGAGTATCGATTGGAGAAAAATGCAAGAATTGCTATTATCAATATCCTCAAAGACGACTCTGAGGTAAATCTGAATAGACGAAATGTTATTCGCCTCTTACATTCGGTGCCCGCACTAAGAACAGTGTCCACTGACGACATAGCGATCATCGAATACATGTCGGAAGACCACGAGGACCGAGTATACTTGCACATAAAGTCCAATGCGGTCCGAAAAGCCATCTTGGCAGCAAAAGACGATTTATTGCAGCTTGGTTTTGATGTTAGCGAACCAAAGCTTAAACCTGAACGGGTTGCCAGCCCTAATGAGAGAAAGTCTGCCAGTAGATATGAAAACAGAGTATCCACCCTCGCAAAGAGAAAATTCGAGCTAAGACAACACTTGAGAATAGTATCTCATTCAAATCATCATGGAACTCAAAATAGGCCTGACGCGTCAAATCATTAGCTATCGGCCGTCAAGGAACAAATAGGGACCTCCTTAATCTCATGGAATACTAGAGGATTTCGACACCTGTTTGAAGAATTTCCAATTGAATTGGAAAATAACTTGATAATTTGTCTACAAGAAACGTGGCTGAGGACCCCCCCGGTGAAAGATGGCTATGTGAGCCTGCTAAATCCGGCAGGTAAAAATGCATATGGACGACCGTTTTCAGGTCTAATAACCATGATCAAAATTGGTCGCAATTGGGAGGTGCTAAAAAGTGAAAATCCTAATATATTTATCCAATGTACGCTACTCCAATACAAAGATCGCAGTCCACGGCTACAGCAGCACATCCTAATATTAAATGTGTACTGGAACCCGGTGATGATTACAAGTAAGAACTTTGTATCTGCCATAACGGCGATCTTGGACAAAAATCTGCATGAAACGAGCAACCCTATGGTCATCATATGCGGAGACATGAATCTGTCATGGTTTGATTCGAATGGTGGCCGGTTGAATCGCATGAATACGCAATGTCATCAAAATCAAGCTAGACGAACTCAATGGGACAACATCATGGAGACCTATGATTGTGACATGGTAAATGGTCAAGTGATTGGTGACATACCACAAAATAACACGTGGCACAACATGGGTCTTGCAAAAACACTAGATTACATCTGGGTGTCCAAACATTCATGGGACTTAATCAGAGACATGCATGTAACACCAACCAAAAATAGCGACCATGAGATAATGGTGATGAATATGAACATAATCTCTGGGTGTACGAGGCAGCAATCAACAACTATTCTTGAAGTAAATAATGGGAAAAACAGGCTACGAATATCTTCCCGTCTGATATCTACCATCACGACTGAATTAGATGAAGTAAAGACCTGGTCGGCCAGTAACATAGACTATGTGTCACTCTTACCCTGCCGTCAAGAGAGTGCGTTATGGAAGATAAACTCTGTAAAAATGCACACTCATGAATGGAGCACAAAGCTAAACAACGAAAAAAAGAAGGCAAATAGTGAAATACGCCAGTTGAAATTACATGGAGGACCGGACATGAGTAAATCGATACAAAAACGACGGCAAGCATACCGCAATTGGGTAAAAGCCTTTAAGTACCAGCGTGACCAGGAACGTGGAGAAGTAATGTTGAGCTTGCTGAAATCGCATAAATGCAGTGACACCTGGCAAATACTTAATAACTGCACAATCAACCAAGCGACCAGGATGGCAAATGTGGTGACGGAAGCTGATTGGAATCAACATTTCAACAAAGTCTTCCTAGGAGATGTTAAAATTGAACCAAAACACCTTGCTCTATCAGCTGTAAAGTGGGACTGCTGTGAATCCGCCGACGACATAGTCACCGCAATTGAGAAGTTGAAAAATTCGCGAGCTGCAGGACCCGATGGCATCACAAATGTGATGCTTAAACAAAATAAATTGGAATGGTCTAAATTCATCGAGACATTATTTGCCAAGATTGCATTGATGAGAATAATTCCTGCAAATTGGACAACAGCAATAATTGTCCCAATCTTTAAGAAGGGCGATCGGGCAAATACAGCTAATTATCGACCCATCGCCCTTCTGGACACAATCGGCAAGGTGTTTGCAAATTTTCTCCAAAAAAAACTAACGAAGTGGTCAAATGCAACTGGAATCGCAGACTGCCGACAAACAGGGTTCACGAAAGGTGTCAGAACCGAAACCAACTTGACACTGCTTAACATTCTCAAACTGAATGCACTGGCAAGAAACACGCAGCTGTTCTTAGCATTCATAGACCTTCATCAGGCCTTCGATTGTATTGACCGAGATTTATTGTGGGAGAAATTATACAACTGGAATTGTCCCCATGACATCTTGCAACCAATTATAGCATTACACACGGCAACAACAATCCAAATAAGGCTGAATGAAGCAGGTCACTTATCAGAAAGTATGAAAACACAAAGAGGAGTCAAGCAGGGTTGCCCGATTGCTGCCTGCTTATTCAAGCTTTTTATTGCTGATATTCCCGCCGCTCTAGGTGACGCTTGTTGCTTTCCACCAAAGATAAACGGGACCCATATAAATTGCATGATATATGCAGACGATCTTGTTTTGGTTGACCCTACGCAGATCGGATTGCAACGACTCCTTCACAAGCTACAACAGTATATGTCGACCAATAATTTGAAAATAAACACGTCAAAAACAAAGATTATGAAAGTCGGATCTTATAAAGGAGCGAAGAAACATCCATTTAGATGGAGAGTGGGAACAAACTATATTGAAGAAGTAACAGAAATCAGATATCTGGGCATCATGGTTAACACCTCGATATGTGAGAGGAGTTGGGTCCGTGATGTGGAGCTCCGGATAAAGATTCTGGCAGCGCAAGGCTCACGAATTCATAATCTTTTTGGAAAATTCTCTTTCATTCCGATTCGTCTGTTTTACTTGCAAAAAGTCATTCCTTCAATTACTTATGGAGCCGAATCTGGATGGAATCTCGATTATAAAATCTGGGCAAAATTGGAGGGCCACTTCTGGAAGCGAGTATTAAGGTTACCAAAATGCCTTTCAATAACAGTAATAAGGCAAGAACTAGCTTTGGATGACCTATATACAACTGTGCTATGGAAATCACTTGCACTATTGCGAAAGATGTTAATAGCGAATAAAGAACCTGCATATGAAATCTTAGCGGTAAAAGATATGAACCATGCCGGAGATGCATATACAAAATGGTCTAAGAAGGCGAATGACATTATGACAGCCGCTAATATATCTGAAGAAATGCTGATAAAGTGGCAACAAGTCGCAAAAAAAAAACTAAAAGAATGGACATGGGCGGGGAATATAGCAAGATTGGAAGGTCAGATATCTGCACCCAAACTTGGGCCGACTGCCAATAAAATGAACAAGATGCCAGGGTACCTTCTACAGTTTCCCTCGAGGTATCATCGTGATCGCTTTCTGAAAGTGAGAATGAATGCAATAAGAACAAAGGAAATCTTACTAATAAGAAAGGACGCAGAGACCAGAGACAATCTGTGTAGATTTTGCCAAGGGGACATTGAAACAGTGAGACACCTGTTAGTTGCCTGCCCCAATCTCTGTTCGTTAAGATCTGTACATCTGAGTAAATATGCTCCAAGAAATGAGAATATGGAGGACTGGTGGTACCGAATACTGAGTGGGAGTTCTATTCACCTAACATGCTCTGTGATAAACTTTATTGATGCCATTCAATTATAAGGCCATGTGGGTGGAGGGGCAGGCTTCTTCTTCTTGAGGTTGTAAAGGATTTGTTTTGTGTGAGACGTTGTGTTAAAACAAAAAGTTTAATAATAAACTAAGTTTAATAAAAAAAAATTAACTCAAGCTGCGGGCCGTTATCACTCGTTAGTACCCACCAGGCACGGGGCTTTGTCCTCCCAGCCAATGGGGAGGCTCAGAGTGGGGGTATTACCATACGGGAATCCCACCGCTCTGAGCCTCCTCAGGGCTGGGGGACACCACCCTCCTGCTGGGGAACAATGTAAGTCACCCCATGCCCCTTTTGCATCAGATTTCTCTCCCTCCCCCTCCCGCCTCACTTACCTTCATCATTCAGGTCCTGATCAGGAGCATACACGCCGGGAACACTACTGTTCCCAGCGCGTCCGCTCCCTACCTGTGAAATGCCACAATGGAAAGGAAAAAGAGACTACCCTTCTCACATTCCATGGCGACCATTTTTTCTTTTTTTCTTTTGGGAGTTCAACTCCCAAAAATATTCTATTAGTACCCCAGCCCAACGAGCCAGGGTACAAATAACACTAAATCCTGAGCTGGTGGGGCCTTACCGCTACAGGTAATGCCCCTGGGCCTAGGTTAAGGCTCTCGCTTCACTCTGCCGTGTAACTTTGGCCCCCAGGACATTAGCTGAAGTGCTAATGCCCCCCAGCTCGGGACTTATTGCTTAATTATCACCTGGAAGAGGGCACTGGCCATTCAGGATGCTAGGAATGCGGTCTGTACAGTATGGTACAAGCTTGCGCTCTGAGAAGCCCGGCTGCTGCTAACCAGCAACGCCTTTGCTTCCCCGCTACTCCTTCCCTTCCCCCTCCAACCCTCACCTCTTAGCACCCATGTATTCACTACGAGGGTGCTAAGAGTATTTAATGTGAAGAAAATAAACACCCATACCTTCTGGTACAGTGCCGTGCAGCGCCATAGTTCCCACAGTCTGTTTCCTTGTTGATGACGTTAGGTCATCAACCTATAAAATTGACCTCGGGAACTATGGAGCTGCACCATACAGAATGTTTTCTTTAAATTAAAATAAACACCATTAGCACCAGCGTAGGCAACTACACGGGTGCTTATGGCGATATGACCTGTCAGTAACACCACCACCGCCCATGTTAAAGACCCTTGCTTTGCTCAGGCCTTTAACCTGGGCGGTCGCCATTACTGACGTGGTCGGCCCGCTGCCTCGAGTCATATCGCCCCAGGGCAGCCAGGATAGCTCGTCATTATCTCCATGTTCAGGAGGGAAGGGGCCCCAGTGGGTAAGTGCAGTGGAGAGCCTGGAGGGCAAGTGCACTGGGGGAAGGGATAAGGGTAACTAGTGCGAGGAGGGGTGTGGGCCAGACTCAGTAGTCTAGTCAGGAATGGGTTCCCGAAGGCAAGTGCTGAAGGGAGATGGGGGGAGTGCTGAGGCAGACAGGTCGAGGTAGGGCCTGGCCCCTGTATGACTTAGAAGGGAAGAGGCACCCAGTCGCAGCAGCAAGGGGGTTTCAGCAGGGAAGGGGAGAGGGGAGGAGAAAAGGAAGGTCTTGAGAATCTTCCGGGAACTTAAGGAGAGCCGGCTCAAGTCTGAGAGGAGCCTACTCTGTCGTTGAAAGTTGCGCATACGCTGTCTCGTGGACTATTTTGTTTTCTCTCTGTGGTAGAAGCATCTTCTCTCGTGTGGGGATGAGGGGAATGGGGCGGGCGAGAGGTCCAGTGAGGTATCTTAGCGATCATTTGAGTGCCTGTCTGCTGCAGGTGTCTGTTTCATCTGAAAGCCACGTGTCTGAACGCAAGAAGGCAACGCTCCACTTTCGTGCACCTGAGGGTGATGAAAGGAGGAACATTTAGGGGACGGATGTAATGAGCAACCGTGGTGCATCCCTTGATGAAAACTATAAAGGTTTCACAAATCATAGAGGCGTTCTGATTAAATTATGAAGACATAGGGCCTCATTACACGGATGGCGGTAAGGGTTTACCGGTAAATCCTTACCGCCTTACTACGAGGTCCCTTTGCGGGTTAGGGAATTTAACGCCTGCTTTTTGCAGGCGTTAAAAACCAACCCGCAAAGGGACCAGGGAGCTAATTACGGTACCGCAATTTGCGGTACCGTAATTAGCGCCTTCCCCATTCCCATAGAGCCCTATGGGGCAAAAATGGGAATGGGGAAGGGCAATGGTGGAAGGGGGAATTACCGCCCCGCCAACATTGGAATAGGGCGGTAATTCCCCTTTCCACCAAGGCGGTGCCGGTATTTTACCGGCATGAACCATGGCGCTAATAGCGCCACGGCATGAACCATGGCGCTAATAGCGCCATGGTTCACTGCCTTCCGTGTAATTAGGCCCATAGTCTGTACACGCTTCCAGAACTTTAAATTGGCAAATCATTTCCTACAATGTTCTTGATCGGGGTACATTACATGATTGTCCATAATAACAAAAGGAAAATGGGCATGCTCTTCTTTTGAAGCAGTCTGGATGTGACGCACACCTCGGAGTGGAAGACGTGCCTTCAGGATCTACACTCGGCTGCGTGAGCTTTGCATCCTGCCAGGGCGTGCCCACTGACGAGTAGACTATCATTAGTGAGCTGTGACGTCCCGAAAGGATTATATGTGGGCTAAACGCCTCCTCCCTATGTTCATGTTGCAAGGATGTTGAAAGTAACCTAGGAGTTCCATGCCCTAAGGTCACGGGGCTCCAAGGCAACGTGCATTATATATTGTGGGTGTGGCGGGGTATATTAGAATCCTTATATTAAATGGAGGTACTGCCAATACTCCAAGCTCCCAAAACAATACCGACACTTGTTTTTCTGCGCTTCTTTTCCTTTTTGCAGTTTTCTTTTTTCATCGTTTTCGTGCACCTATTTTTAGCACATCACACGTTTTTGATGTGTGTCCTTTGCCTGTACCTACTATGTTTTCGTTTTCTCACTTGTCCTATTCTCTATTTTATAATTCACGAATCTTTCTTTCTTCCTTTTTTCTATTTTCATCCCTCCCACACATGCGACCCCTGATGACATTAGTATTATTGTTTTTTTGATATTTTTTCTTGGCTCTCCCCATTTTCTGGCTTCGGCTCTTCTCCAAGAGTTTCTTTCAACGTTCTCCCCCCTCCTGTTTTCTTGCCACGTTTTTCACCATATCACTCACCCCAAATATAGCTCATCTTTTGCAAACAAACAGCACGCGGCAGCCGGGCAGCACCTTTCACCATAAATCCACGACGAAAGACGGCAGGCATTGTGACCTAGAACTCATCTGTTTGGTGTGGAGAACCAACTGTATACACGATCAATATTCTTATCAGCCGCGTGTTTGTTTCCCCATACCCTTTTCGGTGGTTACCTCATTTCTGCATTCACCTCCTGTTTTGAAGGACAGCCATGGGAATGTGTGCAGGAGTGCCACGCACACGCTAGATTGTCGGTGCGCCACAGATGGAATTTGGGGTGGTGCCAACCATTGTCCATAAATTGTGACACTCCCAAATCCTGCCTTCGAGGTTAAGGCTTCGGACCTCGACATCCTCGGCAGCAGCCTCTGGTTCTGATGCGTGGCACGAGAAGGCGGAAACGCTGTTTCGGCAGCCCCCTCCTCTGCATCGTAGGCCTACATTCCCAATTTAATGAGAGGGCACGAAGGGTTCATATTATGCACTGAGAACCTTTATTTTCTGATAGCGGCAAGTAGAAAAATGGCACTTTGTCCCCGAAAAACTTAACACAATTTGAGACTACAAATCCCATCATTCCCTCAACCATCCATAGACTCCACTTAGACTAGTCAGTCCCATCATAAAGAGCTAAGGTTCAAGTAAGATGACCTCTTTTCTTACTGCTTCTGCCCTTATAGAAATATGTTTTCATTTAATTAACTTTTCATAGATGAACTTTTCGTTGTTTCGTTGCATTCTATGTTGTTTATTAAAATAACCTTTACCACCCAGTCTAACATTGCAGTATTGATCAGGAGAGTGGAGACAAGGTGAACCGATGCAGTGTATACATTCAATCCCCGGTGGGCACTGGGGAATTGTTGAATTAGAGGAGCAGAAATGTTTCACACTGATAATGTGGGAGCGATCAAGCGTAGAGAGGGACCCTGAACCAATCGAGTAGGATTTGTTGGGGGAGGGTGGAACAGGTTTCTATCCTTGTAGACATTTTAAAAATATTGTGTTAAAATTGTGCATTTTCAGCACACTGCAGTAAAATTGGGTAAAAAAAGCCTCGGTTTTGTTGAGTAACTCATGAGAAATACCAATGGATGCAAGTCACCAACGGTGCACAGGAGCATTTTCCAACTCATTTTCCTTATGCGTTTGCGCACAATATATGCCAGCATAAAAAAAAAAAAATCACGCTGGCTTACCATTACAAAATGCAGTGTCACAGTAAAGTCCAGGTTGGCTGCACCAATACAGGCCACTTTAGCCAAGTAATAACGTGTATAATGTTGGCTTAACCCTTGATGGTAAGTAAAAGATGCCATGCCACCGTAAGAAAACCTATTCAGACTGGCTGCATAAAAGTAGTCCATTCTAGCCACATAATAATGCTCATAATGTTGGCTTCACCCTTGATGCTGAACAAAAAATGCCATGCCCAGTAAAGCAATACCAATGCAGGCTTGTACCATGTAAGAACACTCATCAGGCTGCTTTCACCCTTGATGCCCAGTAACAAATGCAATGCCACAGTGAAGTAATATGTCCAGATTGGCCTCACCAATATGGGCTATTACCACATAAGAACACTCATCATGCTGTCTTCACCCTTGATGCCCAGTAAAAACAAATGCCACGCTAGAGTAAAGAAATATGTACAGATGGGCCCACCAACATAGACCAGCAAAACATTGGAACACTCGTCATGCTCTCTTTACCCTTGATGTTCAGTGAAAAATATCATGCTGCAGTAGAGTAATTTGTCCAGTTTGGGTCAGTATCACATAGGAACATTCATAAGCCTACCTTCAGTCTTGATGTCCATTAAAAAATGCCATGCTTAATTTAAGACGTATGTCGAGACTGCCCCAATCAATGTGGGCCAGAACCATGTAGGAAGACTCAATGTGCTGTCTTCACCCTTCATGCTCAGTAAAAAACGCCATCCCGCAGTAAAACAGTATATCTAGACTGTACCATTACACTAATGTGGGCTATTATCAAACAGGATCACTCAGCATACACACTGCCTCCCCCATGATGCACACTAAACACGTACTATGCTACAGTAAAGAAATATGTTCAGACTGGCCTACCAATGCAGGGTGGTACCAAATAAGAACACTCATAATGCTGCCTTCACCCTTTATGCCCAGTTCAAATTGCCATGCCACAGTGCGGAAATATGGCCAGACTGGCATTACCAATATAGCCCAGTAACACGTCGGAACACTCATCATGCTACCGTCAGCCTTGATACCCAGTGAAAAATGCCACGCCACAATAAAGAAATATGGCCAGACTGGCCCCTCCAATGTAGCTCAGTAACACATTGGAACACACATCATGCTGCCTTCTACCTTGATGCCAAGTAAAATTGTCATGACTCAGTTACAAAATATGCGCAGACTAACCCTAACAATGTGGGCCAGTCCTACATAGGATCATTACTCAAACTGCATTCACCCTTGATTCCCCATAAACAATGTCATGCCACAGCAAAGAAATATGTCCAGACTAGCCCACCAATATGGTCCAGTAGTACTCCTCATGCTGCCTCAACTTTGATGCCCAGTATAAAATGCCATGTCACAATAAAGAAATATATTCAGGCTGGCCCATCAATATGGGCCAGTACCAAGTAAGAACAATCATAATGTTGCCTTGACCTTTGATGCCCAGTACAAAATTCCATGTCCCAGTAAATAAATATGTCCTGTATGTCCAGACTGTCCCAACCAATGTGGGCCAGTACTACATAAGACATAAGAACACTCATCAGGCTGCCTTCACCGTTGATGCCCAGTATACACGGCCATGCCACAGTAAAGAAATATGTCCAGGCTATCACACCAATGTGGGCCAGTCCCACTGTTAGAATGGATTAATAAACTCTGGCCTGATGGACTGATGTTCAGGAGGCCACCACTGTTAGTGGAACAGGGGACAAATCTGGGAAGATAGCCAGACCAATTCACAGTAGCTTGGAGAGCATTCAAGGCTAAATATCAGGAGGAGTGAGGGTGATTAGAGGTCCTCAATGGGCACACACAGTGAAATACCAAGAATAACAAAATATACTATTTATTAGGCTCAAGAATCACACAAATTAATAATGATAAGCAATAACAAAATACCACACATGCAACACACTGTGTACAATATATACATCACTGGAGTCAATGCGATCACGTTTATAACTCCACCAATACCTGCAAAGGAAAGGCAGAATAACTTTCAGAGCATCGACAAGCTTCAGAAGTGAAACCCCTAACTTTATAAGTGCAACCCTACAATGAATGGAGCCTTGTTCTCAATGTTTGATGCACACGTAAAAACACTCTGTCATGTTTAAAAGTCACAAAGTACCTTTTTAGGAAGCTGGAAAAGTTAGGGACAGAATTTTGAGGGGTGAAAACGGGTTCCAAGTGTCAGGAGGGGATATGCTGTGATGAACAAAGTTATTCCCAACTTTCGGAGTACTTTAGGAAGCAGAGGCTACCCAAGCCAAAGAGAGGACAACAAGGGATCCCTGATGACTAAAAGCGTTATGGATGAACAAGGGGCCACCGGTAAGTGACTTCAGTACTCACCTTCCTTAGCTCGGGTTTGGTCCAAACTTGACTTGTCAGGAAGGGTTAGTCAGAGGTTTGATTTCCCACCCTTGGTTCGGTTTCAAAGTGCACAGGCACTGCAGGGCCGGTTTACAACAGGAGCTGTAACTCTCAATTCAGGTGATGAACAAAGAAAACCCTTATGCCACTGGTCTCAGGGCACAAGAAGGAAAGCAGGAAAACTGCCTTCAGTGACTGCCACAGTAGCACAGTGACGCAGGGGGCACCTAACTCTCATGATCTGATGCAGCCTTCTCTCACGCAGCCCAAAGCAAATTTGGTAGAATGGTGCTTTGCAGTGCAAGTGAGAGAGCCCCCAACGTTTTGTGTCAAAACTCAACACGGCAATGCTCCTGCATGGTGACCAAGGTTTGAGCTGGACAGCCTACTGGATGGCCCAGGGACACTTCTGAACAAGCCCTTTTGCAGGGCAACCAGGAGGCATTCAGTGTGATTAATCCCATCACTCCAAAGGCATGCAGCACCTTCACAGGTCTTCTGAGGTTTAGCACAAAGCCGGGTTCTACTGGGACAACAGCGGGCTCAGGGTGCCAACCTTTTCAGTGTGTCTCAGGATAGTCCTTGGTTCTGTTCGGCTCTTCCGGATACTTGTTCCATTCAAAGGTTGATTCAGACCTGTTGCTGATCTGCTGGTCTGCATTCTGGATCCCTCCTCATATTTAAAAGTCTGGTGAGTGCTCGCACTGAGTCAGCCAATGAAAACATCTGCCCCACTCATGCACACCAGCAGTGGTTCCATCAGGGACCACTGGGGTCTTCATGCTCTCATGCAAACCAAACATCCTGGCACCAGTACTGTGGATTAGGACCAGACAGTCCAAGCCCACTTCTTGGGTGCTCACACATGTGATCTGCAGGAGCCCGCGAAAGAAGTGGCTTGCACAGACAACTGCATGCCCAAATAAGGAAGTCCTGAATCACAAAGACCAGGGGGAATGCCAAGGGACAACATGGCCAAAGGAACAGACAAAAGACATTGTGGTACGGCCCTGGCAGACACTAGCCACAGTCTTGAGCCAAACGGAGTAAGTGTGGTATGGCTCAGCAAATAAAAATACAAAGAAAAGGTTCTGCTGCCACCAGTCTGTTCCTAGGCACACTGCACAATCACCACCAAATCCTTAGAGGATGACTAGGGCCAGGAAACACAAGGACCCCCTTTTTTGCGCAATGATACAATGTTACCAACAGTGGCAACAAAGTCGAAAAACTAAGAGAAACAAAGTTTCTCAGTACTGACAGACTGAAGAACAGTTTAGTTTCCCCGTAACAGTGAGCAAAAACCCAGGAGTGCAACTGAAGGCTGTGCTCCAGTGGCAAAAGTCAGGACAGGACACTAAAAGTGCAAAGGTTTGGCGGTCCATAAATGGAGGGAAGGTTGCATTCAGAGAAATCTTTCCTAACACTCACGTAGGTACATTCATCGTCCTGCTTTCACCCTTGATGCCCAGTAAAAAAGAAATCCATGGCACAATAAAATAAATGTCCTCCTCGCTGCCTGATCCTCTCCCCCAATCAGAGGTCTGCTGACTGGCGTGGCACACAAGCATCAGCATTAATTCTGTATGTATTCTTCATTCACTCTCCCATTCACCTAAATGCATCAGCAGTCATTCTTTATTCACTCTCACATTCACCCACGCACCCAAACAGCGTTCATAGGCTCTTTCATTCACACACGCATGCAAACATCATACACTCTCTCATTCACTCATGTACTTACGAACCCAAACCCTTGCATACACACACACAAATACTGTATATACATACTTTTCAAATGATCTTCTTACCTGCAGCCATGCTCCAGATTCCAGTCAACTCAGCCTCACATTGTCTGCTCCAATGAGGAAGCAAAGAGTGTTTACTGGTTCCTGCATATGCACAGTGGAGCCGGAGCACCTCCATCATTCTATGACTTGGGCCCTAGTTGCGGGGGCCTTGCATGGCCCATTGTAGATTCATGCTGGGGTATTGCATGGCTGAACGAGCTAGAGGGCTGCATTCAGGCCTATGATACACGACTAAGGTGTTGACTGTCCCAGTGAAAACCTATCATTTACAAAAATGCTGCACTCTCAGCACTGGGAAATGCTACATATTCTGTACTGCACTCACAGCACAGAGAAAGGCAAATTACTATTTGTTCTCATTTAAATGTATTGTAACTCAGATTTAAGTGCAGTGAAAGCGGGATATAAGTAACACAAACAAACTACAATATTCTGTTTTCATTCTGTTAGTATTAGGTTAATAGCCCCTGTGCTCTGTGCACAGAAAAATGCTGTGTTTTATACAAGAAATCAAATCTCAAATTGCTTTAAACAGTGATAAAGCACTGTTGCATTTCACACTAAAAATCAAAATATTCTTTTTGGAATTAGCTCCCCCTGGACGAAACCACCTCCCCATTCACCCAATCTTGGGACTTAGCAGAGGAAGGGTCCTACAGAGACTTTTTCTAATTACATTGGTTGAATTCTTATACTCACCATTGGATAGTCCTTTAGGGCGCTGAGCTAGGATTGCCCTTAAGAGTCTTCAAAGGAACTCCCTGCCAGCCAGCCCATTCTGGCCCCTTTACCTTTCCTCTTGGATAGCATGTGACATATACAGGTTCCCTTGTGGATGAAGCCCAATCCTCAGATAATATACAAACTCAGCACTCATCCATGCTCGAGATGGACAGAGCGAGAGAGTAGAGTTGGATTACCCTTGTGACTCGACTCGTTGGAGGAAATAACCTGTTCATTGCCACGTAAAATGGCGGCCATTTTGGAGCTCAAATCACCTTGGATTACAACCTTAAATTGGAAGCCATTTTTGAATGGTGCAGCTGTTGTGAATAACTCAAAGTTTACACTGTAGTGTAAAACAATGATTGACATTTTCATAAAGTATTCCTATTACTGTCCATCCACCGGAAGCATTCTTGCCCAACCGAGGTGTGCCATCAACCCCATGAACTAATTGAAGGCAATACTGGTATAATTACATGAGTGCAGTAGAACATGAAGGGATGACCCCAGAAAAAAAAGGTAACTATTGTTGCATGCTCTGGGTCCGGAAGGGCAAACAAAGTACAGGGAGATTCCACCGATCACTGATGATCAGGGTGGAGTAGATATGGACATTCATGAAAAAACCTTCAAGCAATTGGACAACTACTATACCTCCAAGACCAACACTGTTATCAACAGATATCATTTCTATACGAGAAAGCAGGAGTGCAACAAGAGTGTTGAAGAATACATAAGTGCCGTGAGGAACCTGGCCATGTTGTGCGATTTTACAGACAGTATTGGTAAGGATGAACTCATTAAAGAAAAGATGATCACCTACACCAATAACTCAGTCACGCAGGAGTGGTTGTGGATGTGTGGGAACCCTACATTGGAGGAGGCTATAGCCATTTATAAGAAAGTAGAGCATATGCAATTGTACTATTCCAGGACTATCAAAGACAAAAAGAAGACTGGAGGAGCTGACACAGGGGCAGAAGTAGAATAAGTTAGTGCCATGATTAAGAAGAGAAACAAGGCTGGCATTATTAAGAAGGAAAATGATAGTAAGAAAGAAGGGGAAGCCAGAGGAGAGAGTACAAGGTCCATGACCCATGCAAGTATGAAATAGGGAAATGTTACAGGTGCGGGAAACTGAGGAATTTTGCTAATTCAAAACTATGTCCCACGATCAACCAGAAGTGCTCGAATTGTGGTATGAATGGCCATTTTGTGGACACATGTTAAAGAAAGATAAAGGTGTCATATGTGCAGGAGGAGAAGAATGACAGTTCTGATGAAGAAGAGAGGGTGGTGGTTGTGCGAGGAGCTTCAGGGGATTATTCAAAGATGAAATGCCCTAGTTGCAGGATAAGAGATGATGGTTTCCAAGTCAAAGTGTTGGTGGATAGCTGTTCACCATATTCAAATTCTATCTTAACAGAAGGCAGATGGAAAAAGCTGCAGGAAAGTGGTTTGGAAGATAAACTCATGAAGTCGAACATTAAGAACCCTGGAGGGTTTGAATGTTCAAGGATTACCATTATGGGACTGGTTCAAGCAGTGGTGGAATATAAAGGCTGAATGGCAGCAGTGAGCTTGCCTGTGGCGAAGAAAGGCGTGGACATTTTGGGGTGGAGTGACCAGGCAACCCTTGGGATTTCATTGGATCCGAGATATGATGAACCAACTACAGAAGAGGAGCAGTATTTCCAGAGGTGTACAACAACAGGATCGGATCTCTGAGAGGTTATGCTCTCATGATTATAATGAAGGCCGGGTCAGAGTCAATGAGTCATAAACTGCGACAAATACTACTTTGTATAGGAGGGGAAGTGGAGAAAGAATTGGATAGATTTGCGGAAGGGGGAATTATTGAGCACATCAAGTCAGACGAGTGGGTTAGCCCAATACTGGTTGCCAGGAAGAAAAATGGCAAGGTCAGGTTGTGCGTGGATCTGAGAGATATGAATAAGAACACTATCGTGGTCATTTGTCCACTACAGTTCATCACAGAAATGCTCAATTGCATGAGGGATGCCACCATGTTCACATCACTGGACCTCTCCACTGCGTACCACCAAATACCGCTGACATAGGACAGTCAGGCACATATGTTATTGATCATCCCTTTGGACTTTTCTGTTACCGCAGGATGCCAATCTGATTGGCATCGGTGGCAGCGCTTTTTCAATGGGTAAAGAGTCAGATATTCAGAGGGATCCCGGGGATACCGGTGTATGAGGATGACATACTGGTGTATGGGAAGGATGGAGTTGAGCATGATAAGCAGTTGCATGAGGTTTTGAGTAGATTGAGGGATGGGGGTTGATATAGAGGCAAGTAAGTGCAAGTTCAGAGCAAGCAAAGTATGCTTATTACTGTCCATACACCGGAAGCATTCTTACCCAACCTAGGTGTGCCATCAACCCCATGGACTGGTTGGAGGCAATACTGGTGTAATTACGTGAGTGCAGTAGAACATGAAGGGATGACCCCAGAAAAAAGGGTAACTATTGTTGCATGCTCTGGTTCCGGAAGGGCAAACAAAGTACAGGGAGATTCCACCGATCGCTGATGACCAGGGTGTAGCAGATATGGACATTTATGAGAAAACCCTCAAGCAATTGGACAACTATTATACCTCCAAGACCAACATTGTTATTAACAGATATCATTTTTATACGAGAAAGCAGTAGTGCAACAAGAGTGTTGAAGAATACATAAGTACCTTGAGGAACCTGGCCATATTGTGCGATTTTACAGACAGTTGAGCAAGGATAAGCGGTTGCTTGAGGTTTTGATTAGACTGAGGGATAGGGGGTTGATATAGAGGCAAGTAAGTGCAGGTTTAGAGCTAAGGATGTTGAATAACTTGGGCATTTGGTAAATGGTTAGGGGTAAAGGCCTAAGGAAGACACTATGAAGGCCATCAAGGATGTCCCCATCCCTAAACATAGAGATGAGGTTTGAGATTTTTATAATAAGTTTGGTAGGAACTTTGCCATGTTTAGTCAGCCAATTAGGAGATTATTGAAGAAGGGAGTTGAATTTCTCCAGGATGAGGAGTGCCAAGAAGCAGTGAGCATGATCAAGGAAGGAATTTGTAATGCTAAGGACTTGGGGGGATTCAGGATTGGTGATGAGTCTATTATTACCGTGGATGCCAGTGTGAAGGAGTTGGGAGCTGTGTCATCTCAAGGGAGGGGAGGTAGTGAGAGAATAATATGTCATGCCTCCACGGCAGTGACAGATTGCAAAAACAGATATTCATTCATTGAAAAGAATTGTTGGCATGTGTGTGGGGGATTCAATATTTCAGGAAATATGTCTGGGGAGAAGTTTTATGGTACAGACAGACCATAAACCACTGGTGGAGGTGTTGACAGGGAAAGGGATGTTGAGGGCGATCCCCAGGATTGCCAGGCTGTGCATGTGAGTGCAAGAATATAATTTTGCAATGGAGTATGTGCAGAAGTACAAAATAGAATTGCAGATTATTTGTCGAGATTGTCGTTGGAAGGAGCAAATCGTGACAATGAGGAAGAAGATGAGAAGTTATTGCACGTTTAGAGGAAGAATTTGTGTATCAGTATACTGTGATATGGAAGGAGGAAAGGAAGAGAGGCTTGATATCAGATGTTGTTTTAAATAGGGTCATTGATTGAATGAGAGAAGGATGGCTGGTGAAGAGGGAGTTGGAAGATGAGTGTACAATATTTTGGGAGGTGAAGGAGGAGCTAATGATGGAGGATTCACTGATGCTCAGAGTGCAGGTGCTGTTGGTTGCAGAGTGTTTTACAGAAATATTGATAGATAAGGCCCATGAAGGACATCCAGGGATTAAGGGCATGAAGAGGAAAGTGAGGGAGGAATATTGGTGGCCTGGAATGGATAATATGATAGAGAGGAAAGTGAGAGCGTCCGGGTATGTCAGAATTCTGAGAAGATCATGAAAGTCCACAAACAAGAGTTAATGCCTATTGTGCCACCAGAAGTTGCAGGGATGCATGTTGGGGTGGACGTTTGAAAGTCCTAAAGTACTCTTGGAAAAGAAGTCAAGTTCATGATAGTTTTAGGGAATTATTACTTAAAATGGACGGAGGTGAAGTTGGTCAAACAAGCGTCTGGTAGAGACATCGTTAAGTTTATGGAACACATTTTTAGGCATGAGGGGTACCTGTCTGAGGTGATAAGGGATAACGGGTTGCAGTGGTCGATTTTGCAAAGAGCAAAGGTATCATTTGGAAGTCTACCTCATCGTATCATCCCCAGTTCAATGGGTTGGAGGAGTGGTTTAATAGAGAGATTGTAGGTGTTGTGGAGCAAGAAGTGAGGAATGGAATGAATGTGAAAGAAACATTGAGGAAGTTGTTATGGAATATCAGGGTGACACAAAGTGGTGTTACAGTGGTATCACCTTTCAATTGATGAGGGCAAGAGAGGCCAACATGGTTCTCAATCCTGTTTGGGTGAATAAGGTGATGGGAGGCATTAGAAAAGGCTGTATAATCTGGTAAGGGGAGGTCAAGGAGTGGGTTGGGAGGAAACTGCTGCAGGCACAATAAAGTGTAAATTAAATTATTGGGAGAGGTTGGGAAAGTGGAATTTTTCTAGAGTTCAGAGTTAATCTGTGTCCTGGGTCATGGGCCAGGATAAAAAAGGCACCCATGCGGCTAAAGTACAATTTCAATTTTCAGAGTCTAAAAAGGTGATGGAGTTGTTGTCCAATGTGGTTAGATTGGATGACAGATCCATATGGAATATGTATAAATTGTGGGTGTGGAGAGTATGAAAGGGAGAAAGGAATGGGTGTTGGCGCTTGGGGGGGTTTGGAATGGTTGATGTGTATGGTGATGTGGATGTATGAATTGGTGGTGTGGATTGTGGTCTGGAGGAGGGACCAGAGAGAAGTGGTCCAGATGGAAAGAGAAACACTAGTGGCAGTGTGCAAGTGGAGGAGAGGATGGATGGTGGCAGGTCTGGGAAAGTGAGACAGGAGCCATTTTAGTTGAAGGATTATGTCAGATTATGTCAGATGATTGAGGTAGTGCCATTTTGTCTATTACTATTTTGTCAATTAGACATTTTGCTGTTTTGCTATTAAGTCATGTTGCCATTTTATTAACTTGTTTAACCATCTTTAACCAGCTTTGGTGTAAAGCGCTATATAAATTACAAATAGAATACAAATACAAATCTTTCTTCTTTCACATTATCCAGGTTTAGCATCCATGTTTTCTTGTAGTTAACATTCCCAAAGATGGGCGTGGGGGTTTGTTTATTAAGACTTGGTGTTGGCATTGTACAATTGTGTGGGGGAAAGATTATGTAGTATCTTGGTTGTAGTTCCAGGTTCCAAGTTAGAACCTAGAATAAGGGGCAGTTGAAGTTGTGAACTGTTGAGGAAGGGATGTGTTTGCGACCATGCAGTCTCCCTTTTGGATTGTGGTGCCTCCACTCATAATTCAATTGGTTTTGAGATCCCGATGTGGTATTCACTGTCCATCCTTGCTAAGGTATTTACTTGTGGCATATTAATTTGGAGTGGTCTTTGTTCAGAGGTTGGACATCCAATGAGGGCCTGGCCATTCAACAAGGACCTTTCTCAACAAGCGTCTGCTAAATTGGTGATATTGTGTTAGATCTCCTTCAAAAGGGTACCTGACCTGAGAACCCTGAACCTGAGGTGGTTGTTCTCTCCTCCTGGGGGTTGAAGGATGACTCTCAGAAGACCAAGACACATTGCAGATTTGTAGAATAACATGACCTTTCAGATTTTTCCTATATGAGTCAGATGGGTCATGGCAGAGGCAGAAATCGACTTGTCCTCCTCTGAGGCACACACAAGTAGAGAGGCCATGGCATTTAAGGCATTCTGGGCTGCACATTCTGGAAGATATCCTTAGGGCAGCTAACTAGTCTAATGAAACTGTATTTAGACAATTCTACTGCAAACCTGTTGATCATGTTTCTGTTGTGCTTTCTTAGCTTTAAGGAGCTGGTGGATATACAGAGAACTTATAACCCTGACAAACCGGAATGTACCTTTTACTGCCAGGCTCATACATCCTTTTCCAGGATAGATCACTTGTTCATGAGCAAGCGACTGCTGTCAGGTACACATCGCTGAGATCTTTTCCCTGCTCATTTGTGACCATGCTCCTGGTCGTGGCTAACCTACAGCGGGCGGCTCCACAATGTAGACGCCCCTCAGGGCATCTGAACACAGATCTACTGAGCGATCCTAATTTCCAATCCACCATTGAGGGTTTCACCCAAGAATTATTTTCCCTGAATAATTCCAATGCCGTTTCCCCAGGGATAGTATGGTATGCTTATAATGCAACCCTAAGGGGTCACATTACAGTGAATGTGGCTAAAGAAAATAAACTAGCTACGCAAAAAGCAATTAAAAGACTTCTCAACAGTAAGTCCATGAAGTCAGGCTACCTATATGTACGTACCGCAGAGAAACTAAGGGCCCTTATACAGGCGAATACACCACACACTGTTCGAACCTAGCAGCTGGTGATGTGCTGAAATGTAAGTTCAAATTCTATGGTGGTTCCAACAAAGCCCGATCACTGCTCACGAAATATTTAAAAGCCATGAGCCAGAATAATAAAGTCCTGGCTCTTAAATTAAGGGCAAGGTCGTGAAGGAAGGCAGAGTTGTCCATTCCTTCACTGGCTATCACAAGTCACTACACACCCGTGAATTTTACTTTCTAGAAGTCAAAATGAGACGTATTTAGATGGGATCCTTCCCCCAACACAACACAATAACCACCAAAGTGAGTTTGCGAACCTTGGGCGTGGCTTAACCCTGGCCGAGGTAAAGTTAGCCAATATTAAACCTAAACTGGGGATACAGATAACCAGGAAAGTCTATACCGGAGAGAATGCGCAAATACGTGTATACAACTATGGATTGAGCAATATATCAAATGTATTGGATGCAAAGGGTTTTTTTCCAACTGTAAAGGACATACTGATGATTGAATTGGTGCAGTATGGGATTTTGTCTTTCGTATGCTTTCCCTTCTTCCCTCCCCCTTCCTTCCTTCCTTCCTCCCTCCCTCCCTCCCTCCCTCCCTCCCTCCCTCCCTCCCTCCCTCCCTCCCTCCCTTCCTTCCTTCCTTCCTTCCTTCCTTCCTTCCTTCCTTCCTTCCTTCCTTCCTTCCTTCCTTCCTTCCTTCCTTCCTTCCTTCCTTCCTTCCTTCCTTCCTTCCTTCCTTCCTTCCTTCCTTCCTTCCTTCCTTCCTTCCTTCCTTCCTTCCTTCCTTCCTTCCTTCCTTCCTTCCTTCCTTCCTTCCTTCCTTCCTTCCTTCCTTCCCTCCCTCCCTCCCTCCCTCCCTCCCTCCCTCCCTTCCTTCCTTCCTTCCTACGTTTTTTTAACTTCTTTTATAAACTCCCAACTTTAAAAAAAAATAATCATAATTCAGAAAAGGGTCAATCCTGTCTCTTTTATGCATTGCATAAATGTGAACGGTGGATAGCACATGGGCAACACACTGGTCTTGAAGCAAGACTATGCAGGGCAACAGAGGTTTGAATCCCCAATGTGTGCTTAGAAACCATACTAAGGTATGGTATTAGGTGTGTTATAAAAAAAACGAATAAATAATTTGCATGGTATGGGGACGTTGGGCATCAGACTCTTCCCATCCCCTTTGGATGTAACTCGTAAAGTCACCTTTGTATCAGATGTTCTGACAGAGTGAATTAGCACCATTTTGAGATACTTGGACAGCACCTTCATAGTTCACCAGCTCTGTTGGTGAACTTTCATCCTGGTACAGGGATACAGACACAGGTCACATATAGGTAAGTTACACATGATGGAAAGTAGAAGGCATCAGTGCAAGGATGACAGGGAAGTGGACTGTGAAAAGCTTCAAGTCATAAACAGGATTGGGGCCGACTTGGGGGCTAGAGAAAGATGGTGGTGCTTTTTGTGCCTAGGACCTGTGTGGCTCAGATGGTGATGTGTGCATCAGAGTCTTCGCAGGTAGAATGCTTCACCCTTTGTGTTATGGTTAAACATTCAGGGAGACTCAGGATTTGTTATGAATTCTCACTGCCTCTCACACTAGGCCTTAGGAACCAAACCTATTCCTGCTACTTTCATTGCTGTCCTAAACACACTGGTAAAATGCCAGACTCGAAATATGGCTCATATGGCTTTGAAATGCAAAGGGTACCCATCTTCTAGACTGCAAATTGAAAGTGAATTATCAATGAGGTGAGCACTGGCGGGGCGAATGAGGGGGCTTCTCCAAGCAGAGACTCGGTAAATCTCTTTCCTTTGCAGGTGCCTCCCTCTGTAATGGTCTCCCTGCCACTCTCCGCCTTGAGGCGGACCTCCTTATGTTCCGAAAGGTCCTCAAGACCTTCCCTTTCTCTTCTTCCTTCTCTCTGCCTCTCCCCCGCTAACCTTTTCGCACATTCCTTTTCTCTCTGCCTTCGCTCTCTTATCCCTCCCTTCCGCCTGCTGTTACGTTGACCTGCTGCCTGTTGCTCCTCTGAATCATATAGGACACCCCCACCCAGTCCTCAGCACTTGCCTCTGGGCCCTCCTGCACTGTGACCTGGCTTTGTGCACTTCCTGAGCATGTTCCCCTTGGATGCCCTGCCTTCCTGGATTTAACCAGGGCACTGTTCCACTAGGTGCACTTCTCCCATTTCCCCTTTCCCCTCCCCTGCACTTCCTATCTGCTCACTTGCACGATCCAAATAATAATAGGCCTAGTAAGATAGTTTGTCTTCTTCTCCCCTGTTTTACCCCTTCTTTGTGCCTTGAAAATGCTTAGAAATGTTTGACAGTAGCACACAGTGACCCCTGATTTAATTGTGCCACAATGAATGCTTAATTGTAATCTTTCCTATCTCCCTGGCATGCTGTTCAGGATGTTTGTTTGCATGTATCAGGGCACAAGGATTTTGTCACGTGACCGAGGTCAACAAGATGGAATGTATTGTGATGATTGTAACAGATACAACGGCAGAAAAAAAAACATGCTTTAACTGCAACTTGCAAAAAGTAAAATACATGGTCCGAAATTGATGTTTTATTGTACTCTAAATGCTTTTTGGACGTTTTGTCTGCATTGGGAATTGGAGATATTTAAGACCAGACTAAATCAGTGACTCAACTCCTGAAAAGCGCCTAAAATAAACCTTGAATGAATCTAGCAATTATTGTTAAGAATTTCAGAAAGACAAATGATTTACTATTCCCATTCTTTCTTATTTAGGATCACTGTTACAACATTTGTGGAACACTGTTTTTTTTTAAGAGTCCTGAACAAAAAAGCCAGCCGCTCCAGAAACAAAGAGCCACATGATGCTGGCCACAGAACCAGGAGCTTTGGTTTGTAAAATGAAAGAAAAAAACAAAAAAGGGCAAACTTTTTTATTTAGGGGTGGCAAAGGAAACCACAGGGGTCCCAGTTGCGACCCCCAAGTGACATCCATGCATTCCTGGGCTCTGCTGACGAATGAAAAATTGTGTAAGGAAAAGTGGTTACTTCAAGCCCTAAAGAGCTAAGTGTTGAACTGGAAGAATCTTCCTCTAAACACCCAGCGAGGGTTGTAGGTCAACTGGTCGAATCAAAATGGTCGACAGGACAAATGGTCGACACCAAAAGGTCGACAGGTCAAATGATCGATTTTTTTTGGGGGGTCCCCCTCTAACCCCACTTTTTTTTTGCTAAAAACCCCTTTTTTTCCCTAAACGAACAACCTAAACAAAATATATATAACTAAAAAAAAATTTGATCATTTGTCCTGTCGACCAAATTGTGTCGACCATTTGTCTGTCGACCATTTGACTAGACACCCCCAGCGAGTAAAGGCATCTACTAGAGACCAGACTTTTGCTGTGGATGACTGCAATTTCCGTGCTACAAGACACATCTTTGTCATGTCATAGTGGCATAACGGGGAGTGGGTGGGGTAGAAGTTGCCACTGTAATAAGCTACTGTAGCCCGACAGAGGCGTTCCTTCTTTTTGGTGAGGTTAAGTAGAAGCCATATTTTTCTCCAAACAGCCCAAGAGTCGCGCTGAAGGTGAAGCCTGTCCAAATTTGAAAACATGACTCATAGTATGCAGACCTTTTATTTTTAGGGTGAGTATTGTGACAAATGAAATGATCATGAAGCCCACTGTGCACTGTGTTCAAAATAGTTGCATGCTTGCACCACTTTCCCAGACATGCTTGCATCACTTTCACAGACAAGTGACAAAAATAAAAAACATTGATGTCTATTTTAATGCTCCCAAAATGCTCTTTGATTTTATGCAAAGCTGCCAGGAACTATTGCATTATTTATCCCATGCCCTATTGCATTGGAGATTCATTTACAGAATGAGGGACATTTTCTCACTGATTGACTTGTTTATTTACTGAGTAAAATAATACTTTGTTTTATAAACTGTTGTTTATTTTCAAACTGAGCCAGGGAAATGTATTTACAATATGCAGACTAGATGCAAACAAGACGATCTGAGACCATGCTCTGTGTCCCAAAATAAATGTTTGCAGTGTTGCATTATTTATTCTTTGAGTAATGTGTGTGCAGATGAGTGGGGAGGTGATGTGTGTGTTTGAACTATGTGTCAACGTGTTTTTCGTGACACGGCTGCATCATGAAAGTTATTGATACTGACAACACTGGCTTTTTGTGCTTGGGCAACATATTCCAAGTTGCTATACAGGGAATTCTGCAAAAGAGTGTGACTGCAACTTCATGAATGTGTTATACAGTGACCATTCCAACATAGAAGGTGGCTGTGCTTCATGAAAGTGATTTACGCTGGCCATAATAGCATAGATTGTTTTTGCAGATTATAAAAGTGATCATAGAAGTGATTTACAGTGACCATAACACATTTATTCTGGCCGCAAAAACAAAGTGATTTACACTGAGAATGCTGGTATATACTGTTGGGGCAGCTTCATCAAATAATTTACAGTGACAATGCTGGCATACGTTGTGTACAAAGATATCATGAAAATGTGGTAAAATGCTCATTTATATTATTGTTGATGTGGCATTTTGCTGGTGTGGGATGTATTTACCCATGCATCCTAGCCCTACCTCAAAACTGTGCAGTACTGACATGAAAACATCATGATGGCCAGAGCTTCCCAGAAAATGCACAGGGAAATGCAGGAAGAATAGGCTGCCACCCATTTTTGCCGATGTTATGGGCACAGAAGGAAACTGCCTAAAACCACCATTGGACTACCCACACAGTAGTCTGAAACCATTGGGAATGGCAATGCTGATTGCCAAATGCAACCTAGAATTGTGGGGAATTCATTTCTTAAATCCCAAAAATGGGTGCAGTACCAGTACTCACCACTATCCAAAAGCCGGCGTTTTAAAACCACTCTGTTTCCCTGAAGGCAAGTCAAAATGCCTATTTTCAAACATTGCAATATGTGCAAAATATTTACTGAACACCAGCAGACATTTGGCAGAATGGAGTTTTGTGTGCCTACAAAATCTGGGAAATGAAGATCATAAGACAAGGTTTATAACAAGACTGGCTGCGCTGTGGATTTCAGCAGTTTAAGTTGCACTGGATTTAAAGACACTAAAATCGAAAATGTTTAGATTAAATGAGTGAGCTATGTTTGGTGTCACATGCCTTTGTAACTGTTTAAATGTCATAGTTTTAAACTTAGAATCAGCCTTCTAGCTGCATGTGTAAAATTGCAAGTTAATTTAAAAAGCAACAAATAACATGACAGTAGTTGAAAGTCTGGCTTAAGGAACTTGATTCTGCCTGGCAACTACCCCCATCAGCAGTGAAACTTGAGTCACCACTGTGTTCCCAGGCCAACCTTCCTTTTGCTGCCCACACTAAGGATATGCCATCTATCTGATAATTGAATTATCTGTGCTCTGCAGGAGAGTGGACAAAGCCCTCTTCACTCAGGCAAAGGTTTTTATTACGCAGTCGTAAAATGTAGCTTCCTCTTGGCAGGAGCTGGGAGGGGCACTGCCTGTGAGAGCAAGCTGGCTTGGCAGAAACTGGAAAGACTGGTTTCTATACCATGTGACCTGGGAAACCACACCCCTTTGGAGCCAGAACATAACTTTAAAAAGATGAATAACTCATAGAGCGGACATGTGAAAATTTTATAAATGACACCATAATTCTTGTGATTTTTCTGCCCACATTTTAAGAGGTTTTTCGACCCGGTGGCATGTTCAGGGGGGTTTCAGCGGAAAAGTGGATATAACTCTAAATGTATGCATGTTAAAAATCTGAAACTTCATCAGTAAATGTCCGTACTCCCTGCACACATGTATGTAAAGTTGGGACAATGTCAGAAATTGCAAAATCAGTTAAAAAGTGAAATATGTGCCAGTTCTGAATGCAAGCTCCCAGGAAGAGCAGAGTTTGAACAGGGGATACCTCCTGTAATGCATGATGGGTGCATATGATTTTAAAACAATATGTACCTCTGCAAATATGTATTTGTTTCAAATCTAGATTTGTGTGTAAGTTGACAGGAGGAGTGGACTTTCTGCAGGCTGTAAAATGACATCACTCTGACTCACAGTTCATTCCCCAATCAAATGATAAATGGAAGTTTGACCAATTAGAAGCTGAGAGAGAGGTAGGGTCAGTGATGCTAGAACACACCCACATTCTAAACACATAAAAGCAGACAGACAGGACAGATAGGGACTTTCCAAATCCATCTGCAGCGGGACGCTCTGCCGGAAAAATCCATACTTACCTCCATCAACCTCCAGAAAGCCAAACTAGAGACTTCAATCTATCCAGAACTAAGAGAACCAGAGAGAAAGCAGTGCTGTACCCAGAGAGACCCAGACCAGCAGAGAGAGCTGACCCAGATCACTGTGAAGTGCAGAGGCCAGACCAGACCAGACCAGAGTCCAGTCTAAAACCCTGACCAGATCCGTGGCGAGGCCCATTTCACTCAAGAATATAGTGTGAGTACCTAGAAAACTGTGCAGAACCAATCTCTTAGTTAAAATAATATAATTCAATCCTATTTTAATCTAAGTAGAACTGTCTCCTAACTGTCACCTGTCACTTGTAAAGCTGTCACCTGTGATTTGCTAGTTGCAAGCTGCACTTGTCATTTTGAGCTTTTGAAATTTGCAAACCCAAAAACGACCTTTATTAAATCGCTCATATCTCCGCGACCGTTTGGGCTAGAGACTTGCAGTCACTTTCCTCTGATAGCTTAGAATCGTAGCTTTGAATCGCACCAAGAACCGCATTCCTACCCCTTATAGTTTTACCGCAATCGCGGAACACGCATCCGCAAATTTTACCGCGATTTGCAATTTCTTCACATGTAAAAACTGCTGCTGTTTGCTTTCCATTTGCCAGAAATTCGTTTTAACCTGCTAACTATCCCTGCATCATTGCTAGTGTGAGCCTGGACTAATATTAACTAGATACCACTTACCCTGAACCTCTGAAAGGGAATTAAAAAGCATTTCCAGCATATTTCTCATCCATTGCTAGCACATATCAAAGCATTTGGGCCTGTGTTTTCAAAACTCCTATCTGTTTTCTGTAAGCTTGCTGGGATTGAACTGAATCACATTTGATTGCATTTCTGAGAACTGTGTGCTTCCTTCCATTTCCTTGCATTGCATCAAGGGGGGGAGGGAATTGCCAGAGAAAAGTGATTACATTGTTTTGTTGAAATCATATTGAGTATTTCTATACTGCATTTCATTCATTCAACCTTGCATCCATTTGAACTCTATAAAGCATTTTGTACCACCTTCTTCTTTTGTTCCTATTTACCAGTGTGCTACCTTATCCATTTCATCTCAACTCCTTAGTAATTATAAAGAAGTGTGCTAGTGCCAGATTCTCCGTTGTTGATCTTTATCATATCAGATTAAGTGTGCTATTCAATTATTAATTTATTATAAAGCGTGATATATATATATCTATTTTAAATTATCAAATAAACCTTTTAAACTTGCAAAACAGAACTACTTCTTGGCTCAGTGGGGTCAGGGGGATTCCAAGAGAGGGGTGTTATACAGGGGTAGTCATCCAGAACGCATGAACTGGACCTAAAGATATGTCAATAAGGGTTTTCATTCAGTATTCTAGACTAGGCGTTAACTTAGCTGTAGTGCTGAATTGAATCCTCTTACAAATTGGGGGCTCGAGCCGAGACGTTGGGTTAGATTTACCACTTGTGCAGCTTAATACAGTGTGCTAACTGACGGGATACATACATCCGGTCGGATCACCACGCTGCATTACGCTGTGAAGCATTCCTCAAAAGGGACACTCCAAGAAAAGTTCTGTTCTGCAAAAATAAAATACAAACTTCTGTAAGTCAGGACACAGACCAATCTCTAGAATGACGACCTTAGTAGACATGAAAATAGCCAGAGAGCACCTCTTGCATAAGCTATTTGTGAGAGGTGAATGGACCGAACAGGGCCAGGATGCGTGGTTGCAGGCCATCACACAACAGGTCACTGAAACAGGGTCAGATATATATAGAGATCAGGGTCCCTTACATGTGGCCCTGAGTGAACTATATATGGCTCCTAAAGCCAAAGATGAACACAATAAGATTGCCAGGGTAGCGGCGTATTTATATTTACATATGGGAGCCGTGCAGGACAAATTTGCTGAAGGCCAAGATCTGGTGAGTAGGCAACTGCTGGCATTACAGAAGGTCCAATCTGACCTGGTCTCTTCTGAGCAGAGGCTGCAGAGGAGCCAGGAGTCAGAAAATGACAGCAGACTGTACATCACTAAAATGAAGGAGGATATGGATGTGCTGCAAAAGGAAAAGTCAGAACAGGATACCAGATTTCTGGCCCTGCAGAAGGAGCACCAAGACAGTTTGGACTCCTTACTGCAGAGCCAGAAAAAGCTGGAGCAACAATTAGACTTTAACAGGGCATGCACGGAGCAGGTAGCCACCCTGCAAAGTCATCTAGATAGAGTGAAGGTAGAGAGCAACAAGCTGATCTTGAAAGACCTGGATACCCAGGCAGAGTTTGATGAGGAGCGCCAAAAAGCTGGTGCCCTTCAACGGCAAAGGGACGACCTGGCGGCACAAATGCAGGCTCTTAGTCAGGAAAGAGACGCCTTAGGCCAGGAAGTCTGCCATTTAAAAAGAAAAATGGAAGAAAATCACCTGGCCCACCAGGGACTGGGTGACCTCCAAAAAGAACACCAGAACTTGCTAGAGCACACCAGGAGGGTGGAGGATGCTCTAGCAAGAAAGGAGCAGGCCAATAGGGACACAGCTCAGGAGGTAACCCTCCTGCAGCAGAGACTGGCCCAGTTCTCCAGGACCAACCAGGAAGCACAGAGGGAAAACGAGGCCCTCTGTGAACACAATGATAGGCTCCAACAACAGGTAGCGATGCAGGAGAGACTGATAGAGTCCAGTAAGGCCTTAACTGAAGAACTGAAGGCACAAATGCAGGCTCTTGCATTGCAACAGGGAGCAGGGGCGGATAGAGATGAGGTTCGCTGGGAAAGGGAAACTCCGGAGCATAACCTCAGGAGCCCTAGTACCAGAGGCCCTCATACCTCTCAGTCCCTGGACTCTGCCACCCCCATGTTCCCTGGCGCACATGAGCACAGGGCCACAGGGATGGCAGATTACTATCCAGCTAAGAGTATGGGGCTCATAGGCCAGAACCACTCAGGAATGGAGGGGTGGGCATCCGGGTATGGGCACCCAAGTACAGTACAGTTCAATGGGGAACCCCAGGAGAGTAGGCCCATTAAGGGCATCCTGAAAACCTCTGCCCAGTTAGGTCAGTGGAGGGGGTACCCATCAAATCCTGGCAGCAAGGAGGAATCTGAAGACCCCTCTGAACTGCGCAGGACACAGGAGACCAGGTCCCCACATTCTGCCAGCCATTCCCAGGCTCGCAGAATCCGGGAAAACCTGGAAGAACAGACGGGAACCTCTGGGAGCAGTGCCTCTGAGTCCGAGGAAGAATGGACAAGGGTTACCCGAACCAAAAAGGCCAATAAGGCAAAAAGGGCCTTGCTTAAGGACCCTTTAAAGCAGATTAAGGCGATCAGGAGCGTCATCACGCCTTACCATAAGAACGCTAAGTATTCTGTTTGGGAGCACTTAGAGTTGTTTGAGCAAATGATGGAGACTTTCCATATGAAGGACAGCCAAAGCTGTATTCAATATGTAAAGTGGACCTTCTCCCCGGAATACTCCAGTTTCTTTGCGGGGCTGGAGGACCAAAATCATTTAAGATGGTCCACATATAAGGCGGCCATCCTGAAACATTTTTCTGTTCACAGAAATCCTCAAGAGGCTCGCAAGGCAGCCTACAATTTGCAATGTGGGGAGGATCAGGCCCCACAAGAATTTGTGCAGGAGTTAAAGCGTGCTTTTGCACAGACCACAAGAAGGGTGCGCACGGACAGCAGGGAATTTATAAATACGTTTTTCCATGCCTTGCCCAAATATATCATGACCCAGCTCGTGAGGGATTTTCACGAGAAAAGATCTTTAGACTGGGTCATTGAACAGGCTACCCGGATCTATGAGGTGCAGAAGCCCATAGAAAATAAAAGCAATGCCCAGAAAAACCCCAAAGCCAACAGCACCCCTGCTGCTGCCAAGGTGGCAGAGGTAAAGGTCACCCCCGTTTTGGATTTGGAGATGGGGGGGCCTAAAAACCTACCTGCACCTAATAATGCTAGGCCCAGAAGGTCCTCGGGCCAGTCACAGACAGGGAGCCAGGGAGGCAGCCCCACAAATGGGGTCCCTCGCTCTCCTGACTATGTAAGTCCTCGCTACAAGGGAAATCGACCCATCCTGGGTTATGTGTGGACTCCTCCAGCCCAAGGGGGGGGATCCAGACAAGCACCTAACCCAGGGAACTTCCCTCCAAACTTCCCACAGGAGGGCAGAAATTTACCAAACCCTGGGCAGGACTTTTTCCCCAGATATCCACCCGACTTCCAGCCCCAAAACCATCCATCCTTCTTTCCCCAATTCCCTGAGCCCAGACCACTGAATCCGGGAGAGGGGAGGCCAAGGGTGGAGGGGTACCCAAATCTTCCCAACCCGGGGTATTACCAGAGGAGGGACAGCTACCCTTCCCGGGATCAGCCCAGGGGAGAAAACAGGGCCCCGTATCAGCCTGAGCGGGTTTCCCAGTTAGAGCGCCAGGTTCAAAACATGGCGCGGGACCTGGGTCACATACTGAGGGCTCAGCAGAACCCTCAGATGGGCGTGCCGGCGCAGAACGCACCCAACTCTGGACCTGGTGCTCCAGAACAATGACGGGGGCAGCACCCCGATAACAAACCGATTCCCAGGGAGGAGGCACAAAGGGAAGGGGGGTGTAAAGCCTTGGAGGAAGCTTCCTTCCTCACTTGTAAACAGCCCCTGGAAACCCAGGAACCGGAAACAAAATCTCTTGCCCCTGAAAGTCTGCCTCCTAAGGAGCAGAGGGGGGGTAGGAGAAACAAAAGACCCAAACAGACTCAGTTTGAGGAGGAGGTACAGATCTTCCAATTTGAGGGAGAGGGATCCTCAGAGGATCCTGGGAAAAGGATCTTCTCCTTCAGAGAGGGGGGAACTCCTCCCAAAGAAAAATGGGTCCCTAGGGATGCAAATCCAGACTGGGGAGATGTGGAGACTGAGCTACCGCCGCCCACCATCTCATCCCAGAACCAACAGCAAGAAAATCCCCTGGTTCAAACCCATCCTGGTGACTGCCTCCAAAAAGGGGGGGGCGGCCCAGAACCGGAGCCAGGGGAACCCACAATGGCTCTGATCTCCAGTTGCCAACTTTTTCTTTCAGATTCCCAAGACTCTCCACAGAATTCTGCCCAAATCTCTTCGCTAGCGATGTCCAAAACCAGAAAGTTAGCCCACCAGTTGTCCAAAAATGTGCATTATCTGTGCCCCCTTGAGGAGAAGGAGGGAAGATATTATGCCCCGGTACAAGTACAGGGGCAGGGTACAATCTCGGCACTGGTGGACACTGGATCTCAAGCTACCCTTCTGTCCAGAAGGGCCTTTGATGAACTGAATGCAGGAAGGGGAGAGAATTACCAAATTCCTCTCACCTCTCTTCCGGGACAACTACAGAACGTTGACGGGAAGGAAATTCCCGTTGAGGGGACTGCAGACTTGGACATTAAGATCGGGCGACACAAGTTGAAACACCCGGTCATAGTTGTGACCCCAGAGGGCACCCCTTGTTTACTAGGGAATGACCTCCTAAGAAGGTTGTCACCCCTAATAGATTGCGTAAACAAGGTCCTCTGGACCCAGACTAGCCGACCAATAAAATTAAAACAGTGTGTCAACCATGTTAGTTTAAACGGCACCTGCCACATGGTTGAACAAAAATCTGACCAAGTAGAATTTCACTTCCAGAACAACCAAATTCCAGACGTGACCGTAATAGCAGTAGGACAACAGACTAGTGATGGGGGGTCCTCTCTATTTCTGAAAATCAACCTTCCTTCCAGTCTAAAGTGGTACTCCACGCTGGAAGGAAACACTCTGAAATTCTATACCAATCCACAATCTGAAACTCCCACTCCTATAGTCCAGAAAGATGTGAAATCAGCTCAGAGCCTGGCTGATATTCAGCAAATTGGAGAGCAGTTGTTCATCCCTGTTCAGTTAAATGATGGGAAGGACTCTGTTCTCGCTCGAGTGTGTGTGAACAACGGTAAGAGCTTCATCAGCGAAGCCATGTTTCGCCAACTCCCAAAAGATCCAGCCATTCCCCCCTTCAAACTGATAGACAAATGGGAAATGGACCTGGAAGCACCTAATTCCAAACATCTCCTGCCAAGCAGGTGGATGCTCAAAATCTCCATTGGCAACAAGAGCATAGTCCACAATTGTTGGGTCGTGCGAGACGTCCCTGCCGCCTTTTACTTAGGCAGTGACATTCTCAATCGCTTTGCCATTAGTTTGGACCTAATAAACTTCAAAGCTTGGTCCCGATTAGCGGATAATCCCATGGGCTTTGATGATCCAGAAAAAGCATTTAGGTCAGCTCAATTGCTACCTTATGCAGTTGAAATTCAGGTCAAAGAGGAAGTCACCATCCCAGAAAGGACCCGACAATTCTCCCTGGAAGTGAAAGTTAAAAGGGGACAAGAGTTGAAAAACCCTGATGCTTACATACATCTAAATGCTTCTCTCCAACAGCAAGGGTTGGGGGTAAACCCAACACCATTAGTCAACATAGAACATGACACCATTCTAATAGAGGTGGATAACAGCGACTTAAAGAGTATTACTCTAGCCGCAGGCACCATTATTGGAATGGCGGTTGATGACCGACATTTTTCCATGGATTTAGGTAACGAACTGTTAGGACCAATCCCCAAGGACTGTTTTGACAGTGACAGTGAGGACAATATAACACCAGACAGGATTTTTACCCGGCAGGGGGGGAACTTCCTGGTGTACACTTCCTGCCCTTATGGTAAGGAAAATGTGACCTGTGACTTCAGGAGGGATGAGGTGATTTTCCAAGTCCATGAGGGCTGCCTTTCCCACCTGAAACCTCCGGTCCAAATCAGCACTCTGACCAGGGACTTCTCCACCCAGCTGGAGGAGGCCGCGGAGATAGCCAAACCAGAAGTCTTTCCAGGCTTCAGGCAGATGGTGGAAGAGAGAGTCAACCTAGCTGATGCCTGTGTGACTCTGGAACAAAAGCAAAAGTTGAAACAAGTTTTCTTGGATTTCCAAGATCTCTTTGCGGTAGACTCATATGACTGTGGTCGCACTGACATCCACACAACAACAATCCCCACGGACCCTGGCATGACTCCTGTGTTTGTGAAGCAATGTCGCTTGCCTCTCGCATCAATGGAGTCCCTTACGGAAATAATTAAGAACCTTGAGTCCCGGGGAATAATCCGTCCAGTCCACAGCACCTTCAATAATCCGGTGCTGGGAATATTGAAGCCAAACGGCCAGTGGAGACTCTGCGCCGACCTCAGGGAGCTCAACAAACGGGTCCATACTTCCCGATGGCCTCTTCCCTACATTGACCAAGGGCTGGCCCAGATTCAGGGGTCACAGGTATTCACTGCAATAGACCTGACCAATGGATACTGGACCGTGCCTGTCAGCAGGGAGGACCAATACAAGCTGGCTTTTACCTTTGGGGGCCAGCAGTACACCTGGACCCGGACTCCCTTCGGATACCTCAACTCCGGCAATGAATTCAACATTTTTCTACACAAGGCCATGCCCGACTTGGGTGCAAGGGGTAACCTGGCTTATGTAGATGATGTCCTCATCAAAAGTTCATCTGTGGAGGAACACATAGCAGAGATCCGTTATGTTCTGACACAGTTGAGGGCCGCCGGAGCAAAACTTTCCTTTCAGAAAGCACAGTGGTGTAGAACCCGTGTTAATTTCTTGGGGCATGAGATTACTCCTCAGGGCCTCTGTCCCCAGGAAAAGAAAGTGGAAGCACTTCAGAAACTGAAAGACCCCACAACTCTGCGGGAACTAAGGAGCCTCCTTGGACTGACTAATTACAGCAGAAAGTTCATTGAGGGCTACGCAGAGATCACCAGACCCCTGATTCATCTCCTGAAGGGGGGGGTCAAGTGGGAATGGGGTCCAGAACAAGCTGAGGCAGTAAGACAACTCAAAAGAAGCCTCTCACAAGCGCCCTGCCTAGCTTACCCTGTCAGAAACAAGGAGTTCTTCCTGGAGACAGGGTTCTCTAATACGTGCTTGACGGCAGTATTATATCAAAAGCATGACAAGGTCAATAAAGTAATCTCCTATGCGAGCAAAACTTTATCCTCTGTGGAGGAAAAATTCAACGATTGTGAGAAGGCACTCCTGGCAACGGTGTGGGCATTGAAGAATTACCGCCCGTTCATCCAGGGGGAACACATCATAGTGGAGACTCCACACCAGCCTCTGCAATATCTCCAAAGTGACAGAATCCGGGCCGGAAATGTGAGTAATTCCCGAATTACTTCCTGGATTCTGTCAATGCAAGGCTTTCCTGTGGAGGTCAGATATGGCCAAAACAAGAAGAGTCCCCTCGCGCAAGGTCTGGCTGACTTGCATGATTGTGCCAGAGAAAACTGTCTCGAGGACGAAAGTCTGAAAATCAAGGACAACATGGAGGCATACCTTAATTCCCCACACAAAGTCTTTGAAGAAGACAAGTGTGAGGGAATGCCCACTGTCTATGTGGATGGATGCTCTTACCATGTTGACAACAACGGGGAGAAAGAACTGGTGGCTGGCGTAGGGAATGCATGGGTGAATGAGTCCCCAGAACCCTCCGCTGGATACAAAATTGGTCCCCGAAGTAGTCAGGTGGCAGAATTGATGGCTGTGCATCAGGCCATCCTCACTGCTGTCCAGCATCAACTCCACAAACTGGTCATAATCACAGATTCGGATTATGTACGGAACGGGTTCGTGGAGCACCTGGTTAATTGGAAAACCAGAGGCATGTTATGTGCTAACAACAAACCCTTGAAACATGGGAAGTTGATCCAAAACATTGATGATCTGGTCACCTCGAATGGGATGACCATCTATTGGAAAAAGATCAAGGGTCATTCCAAAGTAGAGGGACCAGACAAAACTGGAAATGACTTAGCTGATCAGCTGGCCAAAACCGGGGCCATCCAAGGGGATCTAATTGAGATTGAGTCCCTGTTGGGGGAAATCCAGGTCACTGCCATCACTAGGTCCCAGACAAATGCTCACAACGACCTTTCAATTGCACAATGGAGTAAGGAGACCCCTGATGCGGATTTGATTACTGCTCAGAAGGGGGATCCAATAATTGGTAAATTTTACCAGCACCTTGAGGACCCTGAGAACTTTCCCCTGACGGATACCGATTACATTGGGAAAGAGGACCTAAGAGTGTTGATGAAATGTCCAAAAATGTTCCGGATCCAAGACGGTTTGCTGGTAAGGAAATCCAAAGCTGGCCACGATCAGTGGGTGGTTCCTACCTCATTCCGAAGCCTGATGTTAAGTCACGCCCATGATGCGGCCACCGCCGGTCATAGGGGGTTTCACACAACACTGGAAATCTTAAGAGAGGTTGCATACTGGCCACACATGGGCCAGGACCTCAACCAATATTTGAAGGGTTGTCTTGTGTGTGCACAATTTCAGCCGACATCCCTCACACACCGGGCACCTTTACAAAAGCGGGGGATGACACTGCCATGGTCAGATTTACAAATCGACTTTGTAGGCCCTGTGATTCGCTCGGCTAGGGGGAATAAGTACATGTTGACTGTGACATGCTTGTTTACCAAGTGGGTGGAATGTCTCCCAGCCCCAAATTGCAAGGCAGAAACTGCAGCTGCCTTGATGATTAACCACATCTTTTCCCGTTTTGGTCTACCTCAAAGGATTGAGTCAGACAGAGGTAGCCACTTCACCAGTGAGGTAATGACAAAGATGTGGGAGATACTGGGGGTCAAGAGAAAGCTGCATATTGCTTATAGACCAGCTTCTTCTGGGGCAGTAGAGAGATATAACCGGACAATTGTGAGCATATTAAAGAAGTTTGTGGCAGATTCTGGGCCAAGTTGGGATATCCGATTACCTCTGGTCCTAATGGCTATCAGATCTACCCCTTCATCTGCAACCAAAATGTCACCATTTGAGTTGATGACTGGGCGCAAGATGGTGCTTCCTCAGCATTTGCTCTACAGGACCCAAGAGCAGACACTGATAAATGCCTCCACTACTCATGAGTATGTAGAGAATTTAAGGAAACACCTCCAACATGCTTTTGCTTATGCTCAGCGGAATCTAGAAAGATCGGCTGATAGCATGAAGACCCACTATGACCTGAAAACTTCCAGGAAGGAATATCAGGTGGGAGACCGGGTCTATCTATACAACTTCCAAAGGAACCAGGCCAAGCAGCGAAAATTTTTGCCTACATGGAAGGGACCCTTTGAGATCGTCGATAAGATCTCCCCTGTGGCCTACAAGATCCGCATCCCCAAAGGCGGTTCGGCAGAGGGGGAAGACAAGTGGGTCCACATAAACCAGTTGAAATGTTGCCATCCCAGGCACACTCTGCAACAACTGGAGGAATCCTCTGGAATCCTAGCGGGTACTGTATCAGACTAATTCAGTTCCAATCATAAAACATACCACATCTAGTCTCTAAAATATTGTGATTTGCATGAAACTGTCTCTTAGTCATACTGTTTTTATTAAAATAAGAATGTAATGTTTCGTTATGATAAAATGCATATGCTGCCCCACTATCTCAACAGTGGTGGAAAAAATCTATGAATAGGTATTGCCGCTCTTCCTTTGTCGTCCTAGGAGAAAGAAAACCTTGAGACGGGCCAAGGAGGACGATCCGGAGACCGGGAGCTGAGACGCAATGGGCTCGGGGTACCGCCCAATATTCCCATCAGGGCCGGCGAGGAGAACCGATCGATCCGACCGGATGGAGGAAAAGATGCTGAACTGTGCCATCTATTGGAAGAAGATGAGGAAACATCCCAGATCTTGCGAGTCCCATTCGTGAAATAGAATGGCCATCGCAAGAGGGGGGCTTGTGGGATGTATTTACCCATGCATCCTAGCCCTACCTCAAAACTGTGCAGTACTGACATGAAAACATCATGATGGCCAGAGCTTCCCAGAAAATGCACAGGGAAATGCAGGAAGAATAGGCTGCCACCCATTTTTGCCGATGTTATGGGCACAGAAGGAAACTGCCTAAAACCACCATTGGACTACCCACACAGTAGTCTGAAACCATTGGGAATGGCAATGCTGATTGCCAAATGCAACCTAGAATTGTGGGGAATTCATTTCTTAAATCCCAAAAATGGGTGCAGTACCAGTACTCACCACTATCCAAAAGCCGGCGTTTTAAAACCACTCTGTTTCCCTGAAGGCAAGTCAAAATGCCTATTTTCAAACATTGCAATATGTGCAAAATATTTACTGAACACCAGCAGACATTTGGCAGAATGGAGTTTTGTGTGCCTACAAAATCTGGGAAATGAAGATCATAAGACAAGGTTTATAACAAGACTGGCTGCGCTGTGGATTTCAGCAGTTTAAGTTGCACTGGATTTAAAGACACTAAAATCGAAAATGTTTAGATTAAATGAGTGAGCTATGTTTGGTGTCACATGCCTTTGTAACTGTTTAAATGTCATAGTTTTAAACTTAGAATCAGCCTTCTAGCTGCATGTGTAAAATTGCAAGTTAATTTAAAAAGCAACAAATAACATGACAGTAGCTGAAAGTCTGGCTTAAGGAACTTGATTCTGCCTGGCAACTACCACCATCAGCAGTGAAACTTGAGTCACCACTGTGTTCCCAGGCCAACCTTCCTTTTGCTGCCCACACTAAGGATATGCCATCTATCTGATAATTGAATTATCTGTGCTCTGCAGGAGAGTGGACAAAGCCCTCTTCACTCAGGCAAAGGTTTTTATTACGCAGTCGTAAAATGTAGCTTCCTCTTGGCAGGAGCTGGGAGGGGCACTGCCTGTGAGAGCAAGCTGGCTTGGCAGAAACTGGAAAGACTGGTTTCTATACCATGTGACCTGGGAAACCACACCCCTTTGGAGCCAGAACATAACTTTAAAAAGATGAATAACTCATAGAGCGGACATGTGAAAATTTTATAAATGACACCATAATTCTTGTGATTTTTCTGCCCACATTTTAAGAGATTTTTCGACCCGGTGGCATGTTCAGGGGGGTTTCAGCGGAAAAGTGGATATAACTCTAAATGTATGCATGTTAAAAATCTGAAACTTCATCAGTAAATGTCCGTACTCCCTGCACACATGTATGTAAAGTTGGGTCAATGTCAGAAATTGCAAAATCAGTTAAAAAGTGAAATATGTGCCAGTTCTGAATGCAAGCTCCCAGGAAGAGCAGAGTTTGAACAGGGGATACCTCCTGTAATGCATGATGGGTGCATATGATTTTAAAACAATATGTACCTCTGCAAATATGTATTTGTTTCAAATCTAGATTTGTGTGTAAGTTGACAGGAGGAGTGGACTTTCTGCAGGCTGTAAAATGACATCACTCTGACTCACAGTTCATTCCCCAATCAAATGATAAATGGAAGTTTGACCAATTAGAAGCTGAGAGAGAGGTAGGGTCAGTGATGCTAGAACACACCCACATTCTAAACACATAAAAGCAGACAGACAGGACAGATAGGGACTTTCCAAATCCATCTGCAGCGGGACGCTCTGCCGGAAAAATCCATACTTACCTCCATCAACCTCCAGAAAGCCAAACTAGAGACTTCAATCTATCCAGAACTAAGAGAACCAGAGAGAAAGCAGTGCTGTACCCAGAGAGACCCAGACCAGCAGAGAGAGCTGACCCAGATCACTGTGAAGTGCAGAGGCCAGACCAGACCAGACCAGAGTCCAGTCTAAAACCCTGACCAGATCCGTGGCGAGGCCCACTTCACTCAAGAATATAGTGTGAGTACCTAGAAAACTGTGCAGAACCAATCTCTTAGTTAAAATAATATAATTCAATCCTATTTTAATCTAAGTAGAACTGTCTCCTAACTGTCACCTGTCACTTGTAAAGCTGTCACCTGTGATTTGCTAGTTGCAAGCTGCACTTGTCATTTTGAGCTTTTGAAATTTGCAAACCCAAAAACGACCTTTATTAAATCGCTCATATCTCCGCGACCGTTTGGGCTAGAGACACGCATCCGCGAATTTTACCGCGATTTGCAATTTCTTCACATGTAAAAACTGCTGCTGTTTGCTTTCCATTTGCCAGAAATTCGTTTTAACCTGCTAACTATCCCTGCATCATTGCTAGTGTGAGCCTGGACTAATATTAATAGATACCACTTACCCTGAACCTCTGAAAGGGAATTAAAAAGCATTTCCAGCATATTTCTCATCCATTGCTAGCACATATCAAAGCATTTGGGCCTGTGTTTTCAAAACTCCTATCTGTTTTCTGTAAGCTTGCTGGGATTGAACTGAATCACATTTGATTGCATTTCTGAGAACTGTGTGCTTCCTTCCATTTCCTTGCATTGCATCAAGGGGGGGAGGGAATTGCCAGAGAAAAGTGATTACATTGTTTTGTTGAAATCATATTGAGTATTTCTATACTGCATTTCATTCATTCAACCTTGCATCCATTTGAACTCTATAAAGCATTTTGTACCACCTTCTTCTTTTGTTCCTATTTACCAGTGTGCTACCTTATCCATTTCATCTCAACTCCTTAGTAATTATAAAGAAGTGTGCTAGTGCCAGATTCTCCGTTGTTGATCTTTATCATATCAGATTAAGTGTGCTATTCAATTATTAATTTATTATAAAGCGTGATATATATATATATATCTATTTTAAATTATCAAATAAACCTTTTAAACTTGCAAAACAGAACTACTTCTTGGCTCAGTGGGGTCAGGGGGATTCCAAGAGAGGGGTGTTATACAGGGGTAGTCATCCAGAACGCATGAACTGGACCTAAAGATATATCAATAAGGGTTTTCATTCAGTATTCTAGACTAGGCGTTAACTTAGCTGTAGTGCTGAATTGAATCCTCTTACACTGGATTTTTCCATTCATTACCCTAGAGAACCAATTGTAACTTGTATGGCATTTTAAACATGTTTTCTCTTAAATTGTGCTGTAAAATGCACCACCTCAAAGAATATTTAAAAAATGTTCTTGGTGGCGAATCACCCGATTCCCCATAGATTACTTAGGGCTCTCTTGCTATGTTTCCAAGCCTCTCCGCTCCAAGACAGATGCCTGCAAGGCATGGTAGAGCCATTTTTCCAAGCCTATCCTAGGCAGATGTCAGCAAGGCATGGTAGAGCTATGGTTCTAAGCCTCTCATAGACAGATGCCAGCAAGGCATGGTAGAGCTAGGTTTCCAAGCCTCTCCTAGACATGTGCCTGCAGGGCATGGTAGAGCCATTTTCAAGCCTCTCCCAGACAGATGTCAGAAAGGCATGGCAGAGCTATGTTTCCAAGCCTCTCCACTCCTAGACAGATGTCTACAAGGCATGGTAGAGCTATGTTCCTAAGCCTCTCCTAGACAGATGTCAGCAAGGCATGGTAGAGCTATGTTTCCAAGCCTCTCCCAGACACGTGCCTGCAGGGCATGGTAGAGCTCTGTTTCCAAGCCTCTCCGCTCCAAGACAGATGCCTGCAAGGCATGGTAGAGCCATTTTTCCAAGCTTATCCTAGACAGATGTCAGCAAGGCATGGTAGAGCTATGGTTCTAAGCCTCTCATAGACAGATGCCAGCAAGGCATGGTAGAGCTAGGTGTCCAAGCCTTTACAAGCCTCTCCCAAACAGATGTCAGAAATGCATGGTAGAGCTATGTTTCCAAGCCTCTCCTAGACACGTGCCTGCAGGGCATGGTAGAGCTCTGTTTCCAAGCGTCTCCGCTCCAAGACAGATGCCAGCAAGGCATGGTAGAAACGTTTTCAAGCCTCTCCCAGACAGATGCCAGCAAGGCATGGCAGAGCTCTGTTTCCAAGCCTCTCTACTCATAGACACATGCCAGCAAGGAATGGTAGAGCTATGTTTCCAACCCTCTACATTAGCGTGAGATATTAATTTCATCAATCAACAGGTTCATTAGATGTTGCAAAAATGATATACTAGACATAGAAGAATGACCATTGACTGAGCACCGACAATGACGTATCACACAACAGAACGGCAAAGCCCACAGATAGAATGCCCTTTTATGCGTGAATTTTCTTTTTAATTCCACCTAGAGTTGACATGTGTTTTGCCCAATTCTCTTTTGGGGCTGTTGTCTCCATGCCTGAAGCACATTGATTAGTTGGATCATTTAAAGGGGGCATTGGGCCTTTTTGCAGAGTATTTGGGTCCACTAATGCTACATTCTGAGGGTGGCACACTTGTAGCAATATTGAGGCCATGATTGCAAATGCCTTTTTTATCATTTCTGTATCGCTCTCTCATTTGCACCCACCCTACCATTCACTCTCTGTCACCTCCCCTCTGCTCATACAGTTGTGCGTCCTTATTTTCCATCCAATCACTTCTCCAATGCCTTTAATCTATTCAGCGTTACTTTCAGAGCCACCTGATCAGCTGGCAGAAATACGACATGATTATATGCATGCTATATCTTCCTCACAGCAGGCTTTCAGTGCACCTGTGACATGACCAGCATTCACCCGTTATCAGAGAAGCGCGCTGATAAGAATCCGGCCCTAAAGCCTATTCTAAAAAGTGGGGCATTTGAAAATGCTGCCGATGCTTGCCAGGACAGGGACATGGTCTCATAAAACCATGGCTGCATTCCTGAGCCGCTCAATCAAATAGCCACCAAGGCACCTCTGCCCTGTGGACCCACCCGAACATGCGCATGACGCTGGCTTCTCTCTAGAAAGCTATCTATAGTTCACTGGGCAGCTTTTATCCAACAGAGACTGCACGCCATGCAGGTGTTGGTACTTTTCTATTGGACTAGCTGGAACCATTATGCAAAGATGGAACAATGCCTTAGCTTGCAACGTCTCATGGGGCCTCATTACACGGAAGGCAGTGAACCATGGCGCTATTAGCGCCATGGTTCATGCCGGTAAAATACCGGCACCGCCTTGGTGGAAAGGGGAATTACCGTCCCTTTCCAAGGTTGGCGGGGTGGTAATTCCTCCTTCCACCATTGCCCTTCCCCATTCCCATTTTTGCCCCATAGGGCTCTATGGGAATGGGGAAGGCACTAATTACGGTACCGCAAATTGCGGTACCGTAATTAGCTCCACTGGTCCCTTTGCAGGTTGGTTTTTAACGCCTGCAAAAAGCAGGCGTTAAATTCCCCAACTCGCAAAGGGACCTCGTAGAAAGGCAGTAAGGATTTACTGGTACCGGTAAAATACCGGTACCGGTAATCCCTTACTGCCTACCGTGTAATGAGGCCCATAGACTTCTTTATCAGATGGTGCAGAGTGAAATGGAAAGAAACACAGACTAGTCACTAGATACAAGGGACACACAACTACAGGTCATCCAACTTTGTATATCTCATCTATACCTCATCCATCGTTGTATACCTCATCCAATGCCCACGTGCAAAATATGCAGGTGGGACACGTCTGGATCTGCGTTCAATGATGAACCAATCTAGACACCATGGGGGTCATTACGAGTGCGGCGGTAAGGGGTTAACGGCGCCGGTAAGGATGCCGGTGCCTTTAACCCCTTATCGCCGCATTACAAGGTCCCTTAGCGGGAGATGCTAAGGGACCAGGGGGCTAATAACGGGCCCGTTATTAGCTCCCTCCCCATTCCCATTGAGCCCTATGGGGGCTCGAATGGGAATGGGAATGGGTATTTTGAATGGGGACTTACCAGGTCCTCCAAGGTTGGAATGACCCGGTAAGTCCCCATTCAAGGAACCCGGACCCGGACACGAGTTTGGAGGCAGCCATGGCGCTAATAGCATCATGGCTACCTCCAAACTAGTAATGACCCCCGATGTCTTAAACCACAACACAGAAACACCTGTAAATCGACACTTCACACAGTATGGGCACACGTTGCAGAATCTATCAATAAGGGTTTTAAAAGGAGGCCCATCGGATACCGGACATAGAACGTGGTACCCCAAGTACCTGAAGATGCTTAACCTAAAAGACACAGGTCGGGACATAGATTTAGGTTTTATGATACAATATGGCCACCTTTGGTTCGAAGTCTAGCAAGGCAATCAACTGAACAAAACCAGAAGAGAACCCTCCAGTACCAACTCCTACCCACAGCTGTTGGACGCTACTGTCCATGACCCCTAATGGTGGAGGGCACAGGATATTGACAACAGAGCTCATGGTGTCTAAGCTCAAATAGGTGGCACCCATTATCGAGCATGAATCACACTGAGAAAACAGTGGACATTGCACCATTCAAAAATGGGTGACGTATTTTATATTTGCCACATTGGCTGCAAGCCAGAAAGCCATTGAAAAGATCAAGGCATACCGAGGTAACTTTGGGGACTTCACCAATTTAACCTTAGGGACATATTTTGCAGTGATAAAAGTGTATACCAGCCAGTAAACCTGAACTCATGCCATGAACTCAGTACAGGGTTCTGACAGTAGATAAGATGCTGCAAAACACACTTTTAGACTGTATCCAGAATATACGAAACGTGCCCTGCTTTCGAGTTGCATGTTTTGAAATCTTTGAGTTCAATATGTTTCTAAAAGATCATCAGCAATTTTAGGCGACTACTGGGGCCCACTTTAAGACTGTGGGCCTCATTCCGAGTTTGCAGGTAGCCATGGCGCTATTAGCGCCATGGCTGCCTCCAAAACCGGGTCCGGGTCTGGTCTGTTTCAATGGGTAAGTCCCCAACCATTCCCCAGAATGGAAAGGCGCTAATTACGGGCCCGCGAATAACAGGCCCGTAATTAGCACCCTGGTTTCTTGGCGGGTGCGGTAAAGGACGTGGGGTCAGACCGCACGCTCTTTGCGGCTCCCGCTAAGGGACCTCGGAATTGGGCGGCAAGGGTTTAACGGCACCGGTTTCCTTACCGGTAACCATTATCCCTTACCGGCCAAGTCGGAATGAGGCCCTGTATGTGCCTAACTTTGAGAAAATATTTCACTCACAAGTTGTATTTGAAAATGGTTTGTTTTCTTAAAATGCAACTAGCAGCTATCAGTGTGGGCTGTTTTCAGTGTTATTCCTGGCTTCCAGCTGTTTTAAAGGCCGTTACTTAAAGCAGCATTTCCAGGCCTGCATTACATGTATACTGTTCCTTCACCCAATAGAGTTTAAACTTAAAATGCCTTTTTTTGCTATGAGAATGAAACGACTAGTGGGTGTTTCTTTTACAATCATTTCACTCTGCAACATCTGATAAAGAAGTCTATGGGCCCTATTCATGGAATTATTTGTGCAGGAGATAGGGAACTTGCGCGCCAAACTGCGTGCAAAATCTCATTCGTCGATTCATGGAATCGAATGTGTGGAGTTTGCGCAGGCTCGGCACGTCTCTGCAAGCCATCGAGTGCCTTGTGTGAGACTCTGCGCAGAGTGTGGGCGTGGCTTGCGCGGAAGGCTGCAAAGGAGCAGAACACAGAAAATGAGGAATAACACACTCAAAAGTGGGCGTTACGAGAGATGACATGCAGCCAGTCCCTCGCATGCCCACAATTGCACAAAGCGACACTTATACATGGAACCACCTACACAGCCTCTCGGCATAGAAATCGCCATGCAAATCCCTAGATCTCTATGCCACCCGAAGGCAGGCGTAAATGACACTTGCACATAGGAATTGCAGCGCAGATGTGGGTTTGCATGCTGGATTTAGGGATGCGTGTACACAACCGGGGTGCCGATCTAATTTAGGGGCTCACGTACGCAGTGTAGCGGGGTACAAGACCGGTTTACGGGGGTTCGCAGGCATATTTTCCAAGTTTAACTTGAGTTATGAAATATGCATGTTGTCGGTGCTGGCAACAATTACGGGGGACTCTGCACAGGGTCCCTGAGATGCAGGCCTGCTTGCGGGGGCACTCCACACACTGTTTGAAGGGTGCGTGTATTCACGCCTTGAAGAGCACACCAAGGTATCTGTTCTGGCTGTTTATGCTTGGCGTGGGGGCGTGTCGCGGTTATTCCGGGCGCGACTTGCGACTACGGTTACTTTGAGCAGTAAATTCCATGAATATGCGGGGTACGCACTTTTTATTCTGCGAGCAAGCTCACGCAGAGTCGTTCTCGGCGTGCGACAATTTTGGGAGAAATGCGCACTTCTCTGTGAATTGGGCCCTTTGGCACTTTGAAAGCTAAGGCATTGTTCCACCTGTGCATAATATTTCCAATTAGTCCAATAAAAGGTATAAAAACCTGCAATTTGTATGATTTTAAAACTGGACTAACACAGCGCCACACTTTCGTTTGTAATCTAACAGAAAGATAAACAGGTGTCTGGTGGCTGCGATCCACTGAGAAGGTTACGATCGCCAGAGAGTAAAACACTAACGGGCACTGCAAGGCAGGATTTGTTATTTGGAATAGAACCTGCTGTGATGTAATCTTAAACAGGTGGAACCCCAGCACAGAATGGTTAGTAGTCTGAGTGTTCTGCAAAGGGCAGTTGAGACTGGGAGCTTGAGTGTGGAGGGCGTGCTGGGGGTCGCTACAAAGAATCTTAATAATTCCACAAGACGATCTTACCTGATGTGTCCTGCTGGCCTGCGATCCTTATATCAGAACCAAACCAGAAACAATCGAATGTTCTGGCAAACTACAGAAATCAGCAAAACTCCTGTCTTTACTCACACAGAGCAAATGCATTCCAGCACTGTCAGCAGCCGTACACCTTTTAGCGCCTGGCACACTGGCACAGCGAGGACAGAGGTTGCGCAAGAATTCCTCAAGCGCGTACACAGAATATGCCATCAGTTCCAAGGCTGCAGCAGCATAAGCTCCCCTCACGCAAATCAGGGGAAGCGAACAGCCCGCAGCGCCCGTACACGCGTCCTTTCGGCACACAACGTCAAGTACAGCTTTAAAATTAAAACGGAGAATGTCCGACGTGCCCACTAAATTAAACAATTTAATACATAGAAAACCCGATGATAAAAGCAACTGGTGTCAGTGTAAATATCACCACCCCTTCAAGCAATGCACCCCACTAGGACCACTATAGATGCAATGCACGCTTCTCACTCGCGCAAGTCAAAGCACGGGCAGTGCGTGCATGCTTTCTCTCGATGCGCTCGTTCTCGCTTTCTGAGAAGCACACACACGCTCACAGGACGCTCGTAGAACGTGAACATCAGTGCAAGCTTCATGAAGAATACACACACAAGCCAGGTACAGAACACACATTACCAAAGCATTCCTCCCTCACAGGAGAGTGGGCGCAGCGTGGCCAGTAGCAGTGCGGCATCCCCTCGCATACAGAGTTGGCACCTTGTAAGAAGCAGAATAAACCCCTTAACTGCCAGGCTATTATGCAAGTCTATGCAAATGGAACTTCGCTGCCCTCAAGCCACCACAGGTTCAGCACAGGCAGCAGCAAAGCACATTTCTGTCAATCCTAGAAGAGGCACAGCTGCATGGTCAGCAGCACTGCAAGGGTCCCTCAAGCATGGGGAGGCAATGCATGCAGTAAGCGAAGGCCTCCCTAACACACCACAAGTGAAGCATGGGCGGTGAGGCATTACAGCACAGACAGAACGTGCATTAGCACAGACAAAAGAAGACTAGACACTGCAGGTAAAGCAGAGTGCCTTAATATAGAGAACAGGTGCGCAGCATGAAGCAGCAATATGAGCTTCCCACAAAAACCAGCATCCTCATGTGCAGAGTGAGTGTATGCTTCTTCCACACACGCATGCGCTCCATTGGTGCAGGAAAGGAATGCGAAATGAAGATAAACTCAGATATAGAGATGGTGCAGTGAGTGCATGCTTCTTCCACACACGCATGCGCTCCATTGGTGCAGGAAAGGAATGCGAAATGAAGATTAACTCAGATATAGAGATGGTGCAGTGAGTGCATGCTTCTTCCACACACGCATGCACTCCATTGGTGCAGAAAAGGCATGCGAAATGAAGATTGACTCAGATATAGAGATGGTGTAGTGAGTGCATGCTTCTTCCACACACGCATGCGCTGGATTGGTGCAGGAAAGGCATGTGAAATTAAGATAGACTCAGATATAGAGATGGTGTAGTGAGTGCATGCTTCTTCCACACACGCATGTGCTGGATTGGTGCAGGAAAGGCATGTGAAATTAAGATAGACTCAGATATAGAGATAGTGTAGTGAGTTCCACACACGCATGTGCTCGATTGGCAAAGGAAAAATGATGATTTACTCAGATATAGAGATGGTGCAGTGAGTGCATGCTTCTTACACTCATGCGCTCGATTGGCACAGTAAGAAATGATGATTGACTCAGATATAGAGATGGTGCAGTGAGTGCATGCTTCTTCCACACATTCATGTGCTTGATTGGTGCAGGAAAGACACGTGAAATGAAGATTGACTCTGACCTAGAGATGGTGCAGTGAGTGCATGCATCTTCCACACATGCATGCACTCCATTGGTGCACGAAATGCATGAAAAATGAAGATTAACTCAGATATAGAGATGGTGCAGTGAGTGCATGCTTCCTACACACACTCATGCGCTCAATTGGCACAGAAAGACATGGGGCCTCATTACACGGAAGGCGGTAAGGGTTAACGCTCACCGGTAAGGGTGCCAGTGACCGTTAACCCTTACCGCTTTACTACGAGGTCCCTTTGCGGGACCCGACCTTAATGCGTGGTGTAGACCAGCCGTTAAAGTTGGGTCCCGCAAAGGGATCTTGGTGCTAATTACGGTACCGCAATTTGCGGTACCGTAATTAGCTCCTTCTCCATTCCCATTATGCCCTATGGGGCAAAAATGGGAATGGGGAAGGGCCATGGAGAAAGGGGGAATTACCGCCCCGCCAACCTTGGAATGGGGTGGTAATTCCCCTTTTCTCCATGGTGGTACTGGTATGGTACCGGCGGCACCCATGGTGCTAATAGCACCATGGTTTACCGCCTTCCGTGTAATAAGGCCCATGATGATTAACTCAGATATAGAGATGGTGTATTGAGTGCATGCTTCTTCCACACATGCATGCAATCGATTGGTACAGGAAAAGCATGCAAAATGAAGATTGACTCAGATATAAAGATGGTGCAGTGAGTGCATGCTTCTACCACACACTCATGTGCTTGATTGGTGCAGGAAAGACACGTGAAATGAAGATTGACTCTGACCTAGAGATGGTGCAGTGAGTGCATGCATCTTCAACATATGCATGCACTCCATTGGGCAAGGAAAGGCTTGCGAAATGAAGATTGACTCAGACATGGAGATGGTGTAGTGAGTGCATGCTTCTTCGACAGCCGCATGCGCTCCTTTGGTGCAGGAAAGGCTCATGAAGTGAAGACTGACTCAGATGTAGAGATGGTGTAGTGAGTGCATGCTTCTTCCACACATGCATGTGCCCGATTGGTGCAGGAAAGGCATGCAAAATGAATATTGACTCAGAGATGGTGTAGTGAGTGCATGCTTCTTCCACACACGCATGTGCTCCATTGGTGTAGGAAAGGCATGCAAAATGAAGTTTGACTCAGACATAGAGATGGTGCAGTGAGTGCATGCTTCTTCCACACACTCATGCGCTCGATTGGCACAGGAAAGGCATGCAAAATGAAGATTGGCTCAGATATAGAGATGGTGTAGTGATTGCATGCTTCTTCCACACATGCATGTGCTTGATTGGTGCAGAAAAGGCTCATGAAATGAAGACTGACTCAGATATAGAGATGGTGTAGTGAGTGCATGCTTCTTCCACACACGCATGTGCTCGATTGGCGCAGGAAAGGCACGCAAAATGAAGTTTGACTCAGATATAGAGATGGTGTAGTGATTGCATGCTTCTTCCACACATGCATGTGCTCCATTCGTACCGGAAAGGCGTGCAAAATGAAGATTGACTCAGATATAGAGATGGTGTAGTGAGTGCATGCTTCTTCCACACACACGCATGTGCTTGATTGGTGCAGGAAAGGCACGCAAAATGAAGTTTGACTCAGATATAGAGTTTGGTGTAGTGAGTGCATGCTTCTTCCACACACACGCATGCGCTCGATTGGTGCAGGAAAGGCACACAAAATTACGTTTTACTCAGATATGGAGATGGTGTAGTGAGTGCATGCTTCTTCCACACACGCATGCGCTCCATTGGTGCAGGAAAGGCACACAAAATGAAGTTTGACTCAGATATAGAGATGGTGTAGTGAGTGCATGCTTCTTCCACACACGCATGCGCTCCATTGGTACAGGAAAGGCACGCAAAATGAAGATTGATTCAGATATAGATATGGTGTAGTGAGTGCATGCTTCTTCCACACACGCATGCGCTCCATTGGTACAGGAAAAGCACGCGAAATGAAGATTGACTCAGATATGGAGATGGTGTAGTAAGTGAATGCTTCTTCCACACACACGCATGCGCTCGATTGGTGCAGGAAAGGCACGCGAAATGAAGTTTGACTCAGATATAGAGATGGTGTAGTGAGTGCATGCTTCTTCCACACACGCATGCACTCGATTGGTGCAGGAAAGGCACGCAAAATGAAGTTAGACTCAGATATAGAGATGGTGTAGTGAGTGCATGCTTCTTCCACACATGCAAGCACTCCATTGGTGCAGGAAAGACATGCAAACTGAAGTTTGACTCAGATATAGAGATAGTGTAGTGAGTGCATGCTTCTTCCACACACGCATGCGCTCCATTGGTACAGGAAAGGCACGCAAAATGAAGATTGACTCAGATATAGAGATGGTGTAGTGAGTGCATGCTTCTTCCACACACGCATGCGCTCCGTTGGTACAGGAAAGGCACAAGAAATGAAGATTGACTCAGATATAGAGATGGTGTAGTGAGTGCATGCTTCTTCCACACACGCATGCGCTCCATTGGTACAGGAAAGGCACGCAAAATGAAGATTGATTCAGATATAGATATGGTGTAGTGAGTGCATGCTTCTTCCACACACGCATGCGCTCCATTGGTACAGGAAAAGCATGCGAAATGAAGATTGACTCAGATATGGAGATGGCGTAGTAAGTGAATGCTTCTTCCACACACACGCATGCGCTCGATTGGTGCAGGAAAGGCACGCGAAATGAAGTTTGACTCAGATATAGAGATGGTGTAGTGAGTGCATGCTTCTTCCACACACGCATGCACTCGATTGGTGCAGGAAAGGCACGCAAAATGAAGTTAGACTCAGATATAGAGATGGTGTAGTGAGTGCATGCTTCTTCCACACATGCAAGCACTCCATTGGTGCAGGAAAGACATGCAAACTGAAGTTTGACTCAGATATAGAGATAGTGTAGTGAGTGCATGCTTCTTCCACACACGCATGCGCTCCATTGGTACAGGAAAGGCACGCAAAATGAAGATTGACTCAGATATAGAGATGGTGTAGTGAGTGCATGCTTCTTCCACACACGCATGCGCTCCGTTGGTACAGGAAAGGCACAACAAATGAAGATTGACTCAGATATAGAGATGGTGTAGTGAGTGCATGCTTCTTCCACACACGCATGCGCTCCATTGGTACAGGTGTTGCAGCAGAGAACACTTCCAGCTTGATCTCTCTCTCTCTCACACACACACACTTCTGTACATCACTTGAAGAAGGATCTCACTCTCTTAGAGTGTAATTGGTTATTTATAACGCGCTTAATACTCAGAGGTTTCTAAGCACGGACCCGGGGATCGAACTTGTGTTGCTACGTGCTTCTTGCTTCCGAGAGGAGCCCGTTGCCCCTGAACTATCCTCCTGAGACCTTAGGGGCCTTCCAGCTCGTACACCACCCGAGCCGTCCAGATGGGGCAACACTTCCCAGCCTCTATTCAGGTGAACAGTCACTGACAACACATCCCTAACAGGGGTTGACTGGGAACCAAAAGAGGCCCTGCAAATAATTTTCAAAGTGGCACTATATTGCACATTTTCAGCAAGCCCAACCTTTTTCCTATGGGAAAATGTGGAAATAAAAAGGTTACCACACAAAAGAGGCCCAGAGTGTAGAGGCCTGCCGGGAAATCTCCAGAGTTCCATATAGACCAGTCCAGCCCTGATCCCTAACTGATCATCGAGTGACCATTGCCTATCACAAGTCCTTCTATTAGTTGCCACCGTTTAAATGGTTTGCATTCTTTTTTATCATTTATAATGTAAATCAAATAACACGCTCAATTAATGCGTCAATGACTGCTCGCATGGCATTAACTGTTATTGTGTGACTATTATTCTTTAAGGCCCAATCTAACAATTAAAGGGCATCCATTAATCTAATTTCAAATCGCGTTTTGGTACTTTTCTTTTTCTTTTCATGATGTGGTTTATAAAACTGCAAACTCCTTTTTTTAAACGTGCTTCTGTAAGGTATCGTGGGCCTCATTTACAAAAACGTTTTACAATGGTGCAAGCTCATTGAAAACTGCTTTGCTTACCAGGCCCATTTTTTAATGAGGCCATGCAAATTAATTCGGCGTGAAGTATACATCCGAGTACCATAACATCACAATTGTATATACATATAAATACAATACCACGGAATGCCAATGTATTGAAATAATGTGGTTACGTTATAATGGTGGAAACTTAAGGAATCCACAGGAATTCAAAACTGATCCAAAAAAATCAGCCGGACCTTCAATCAATCAATCAGCTGTTTATGTAGCACACTTTTACCAGAGGCCTCAGGACGCTATTGAAAAAGAGCCGATAAAAGGTTGAGAACATGTACTCAAACAAGTAAGCCTTTAGGTGGGCTCTAAACAGTTTAAAAGCCTGCATTTTTCTCAGGAATAGACGAAGAGATTTCCACATTTTAGACCCTGCTACTGAGAAGGCATGCTCGCCACACCGCTCCAGACAATAGCTTGGAAATTTAAGAAAAAGGCGGGAGGCCGGGCGTAAGCAATGGTCAGGGCAATAAGGATTCTTTTTTTCCTGCAGTGCTCAACTGCCTTTGCCCTGAAAGGCCAGATAGATTATACACAGACCTTTAAATTGGATCTGGGCCTTTATAGGAAACTAGTGCATCTTGCGATGAGCAGGTGATTTTGCCTTTCCATGAGGTATATTCTTGACCAGATGCGTGGCAAAAGTTTGTAGGACCTGCAGGCGATCTAGCAGGTACGCTGGTTGGGCCAGTAGGACAGCATTACAATAATCAAGGTTGCCATTGATGGTGGCAGTGACGAGTGACGCATGGAAGCAATCCTGAATGTAAGGCAATACCTTTTCCAGCTGCTTTTAATTCAGAAAAACCCGCCAAGCAAATGGAACAGACCTTGTCCTATAAGGATAGGGAGGCCAAGATCTTCATCTGCAGATTCTTGACTACTTTAATAATAATTATTATATATTTCTTATATAGTGCTACACACCAATAGGTCTCTGAGCTCTCAAATAAAACAAGACATTATTATCCTACAGAGTGGTAATCAGTTTATCGACCTCAGAAGGTTGAACGGCTGGGTTGACCCGGCCGGGATTCGAATCTGCCACAGCAGGCTGCACACAGATATCAAGGCCAAGCGCTTAGCTCGCTGTTATATCTGACCGGCTTTGGAGGGGGTAGGTAATGTACCCAGGGCAATGGTCAGTAATCTAGATACGAGAGTGAAACTGATACAGGAGGACCTACCACTATAACCTCAGTTTTGTCCCCAATTAGCTTTGACCAAGTTAGGCCCATCCGGTTACTGCCCACTTTTAGGGAAACTTTCTTCCGAATAGCAGCATTATATGATTTCAAATCTAACCTAAGCAAAATCTGCATATCATTTGCATTAAAAAAAAAAAAGATGAACCGATCGAGCAAGCCAGTGTCTGAAAGTGAATTTTAAAAAGAAGAGGAGAGAGTGCAGAGCCTTGAGGGACTCCACAGGAAACTGCTACCGGTGATGACCTGTAAGAAGAAAAAGAAACATATTGTTGACGCAAGCTCAAAAAGGACTGCAACCAGTAAAGACACTGCCCTTTATTCTAATATTTTGCAACCTAGACTGCAGAATCGTGTGATCTACGGTATCAAAGCCAGCAGACAGGTCCAATAGAATTCGACATGCCACACTGCATTTAGGGCCCGATTCATAGAATGTTTTGCACAGTCAAAAGAGACTTTGCACTTCTGAAAAGAGTATTTCTGTAGTGCAAAGTCAGTGCAAAGTTATTTTGTACTGGAAAAATTACTTTGTACTGACTTTGCACTGCAAACATACACTTTGCACAGTTTCATGAATCAGGGTTTTTGTCGGCAGTGCAAAGTCACTTTTCAGCAGTGTAAAGTCACCTTGAACAGTGCAACTAATTCCATGAATCGGGCCCTGTGTCTCTAATGCAGACTAAGGGCCCGATTCCTGGAATTTTTTGCTTGGTTCAAAGTGACTTTGCACTGCCGACACAAACCCTGATTCATGGAACTGTGCAAAATTCACTTTGAACAGTTTCATGAATCCGAGTGTGTGTCTGCAGTGAAAAGTCACTTTTCAGCAGTGCAACACATTCCATGAATCGGGCCCTAAATTATCCAGCACTGAGACTAGAACTGATTCCGTGACCATCATTGGGCGGAATCCCAGTTAACACGGATCTAACAGCTGATGGTCTTCCAAAAAGGATCCCAATTGAGGGGTCACCACAAGTTCCAGCCTTTTCATTTAAAAAGGGAGTAGAGCAATAGGACGATAGCTGGATTGTGAGGTAGGGTCTAAGGTTGGCTTTTCCAGTAAAGGAGTTACTGACGCATGTTTTAATGTCAGTGGAACGAAACCAGCCCTGAGTGATGACTTGAAGGCTTCCACGAGCACTGCCCTAATATTCTCAGCTACTGACGCGAACACAAAGAGAGGGATTTCATCAGATTAAAGTCGCGTGGCAGCTGCTGTCGCTTCAATAGGTTGATGAGCTGTAAAAATTAAAAACGGACTATTTCAGGGACCCCCTCTTGCGGCCGTGGAGTCCTTCGTGGAAAGTTTGCTGAAAGAACTTGATTGCCAATATTAGCTCTAATGGTCTGAATTTTACTCATCACGCCGCTTTTGGGAGGCTGGAAAGCCGAGACCAAATTAGGGGCAATCACGTTTTTCACTGTCTGAAACAGCTGCTTGGGACCATTCATAGCCGATTGAATGGAAGCCCCCCCCCCCAATAACTAACAACGCGGGGTAGGCGCCCTGTTTACATATAACCCTTCTCACTCTTACCATTTCAAGCGCTGCATAGTCTGCTAAGGAGTGCTGGAGCCCAGTCGCATTCCACCATTCCCCGCTGTACTTAAACTCTCCCAACAGGATTGCAAATGATCCCATATGGGGACGTGAACTGAGGCCCTGGATACCCCCCGCCCCTGGGACCAGGTCTGAGACGTACACGCTTTGCTGACATACCAGCCAGGCACTTCCAGATGCTGGTTGCGTCGCTTCCGCCCTGCGACCGTTGTCATTCCAACCCTGAGGGCGCAGTTTGACGTTCCCATCGAAGACCATGGGGCGCTTCACCAGAGCTCTCGCTTTGTGTCATGCTCGCTTTACGTACTTATCCATCCATGATTTGTGTGATCATTTCACTTCATATTTTGGCCCTTCTGTCATTTTTCTTTTCCCATTATGATCCTGGAACTGCAAGTACCAGCATGCAAAGTGTTACATGCTGAGAAGTCAGGCTTTGCTAAGCCTCACCCCATTGACATGTGAGTACTTGAAAGCTCGGCCTCATCCTTTGGAGATTAATATTACTTGGAGTCCAGGAGTTCTCTGGTAGTTACTTCTTCCATGCCACCTGGGTTCTGACACAAAGACCACTCATGTACCACACCCGGGTATGCAGCATAAAACTTGGCAGTTGAAGCACAGCTGTCCTCCAGTTTAATGCTACTAGTCCCCTTCATGCTTCTTCTTCACTAGGGGTGCAATTCATGGAAAAGTGCATAGAGATCCCGCAAAGGACATACGCCGAGAACGCCTCTGCGTGAGCCGCCGCGCAGAAGTTTTATTCATGGAATTGTTCACGGAAAGTGACCGTATACACAAGTCATGGCCGTAACGCCCCTGACACGCCCCTGCGCAAATCAAAAAGAGCCAGATGCAGCTAGCTTTACATGCTTCTCAGGCGCGAACACATGCACCCTTGAAACAGTGCGTGGGCTCCCCTGCAATCAGGTCTTCACCTCTGGGACACTGCACTGGGTCCCCTGTAACTGTTACCGGCACCCCGACAACATGCGTACAAATGTTCGTAACTCAGGTAAAACTCTGGAAAATCTGCGTGCGGACCCCCGTAAACCGTTCATGCATCCTGCTACACTGCGTATCATATGATATATGATATTGTATTTGTATCGCGCTCATACACAAGTGTTTCAGAGCGTGACGAGGCAAGGGAGGGGAACAAGGGAGGACAAAACAATGATCTTATTAGGCCAGGTGACGTTGAGAATTTGCAAGTGCAGGAGAGAGGGAAGGGGGAAAGTGCAAGGGACAGGGGAGAGGTGGAAAGTTCTAAGCAAGGGACAAAAACAACAAAAACTGGTAGTGCAGTCAACAGGGTGGCAAGTGCAGGGTTTAAAGCGCCGACACAGGGTATCTGATAAGTGCAAGTAAGGGGACTTTAGGGTTACAGATACAGACCCATGGGCTGGGGTTGCCAGGAGGCAGTGCGGGTGTGTGGCAGGGTGGGCAGGGACCTGGGCCCAATATCAGAGGGTAACCAGGCGTACACGCACCCCTAAGTAGGTTCCGAACCGCGTTTGCGTGCACGCACCCCTGAATCCAACATGCAATCTCACTGGGCAGAGGTGATTCCACTGACTTTGCACTTTAAAAAATGTGCTTTGCACAGTTCCATGAATCATGGTTTGTGTCGGCAGTGCAACGTCACTTTTCAGCAGTGCAAATTAATTTTGAACAGTGCAATACATTCCATGAATCGAGCCCCAGATCTTGCCTTGATCCCTTCGTCGCGCTGTGTGATCCAAGACAAATGACTTCATCCTGACAGAATTGAGATGTTGTGTGAGCAGTTGGGTTCTTGAAAAAGTGTGGACTTTCCCCTCTCCAGAATGCCATTGGAGTCCTAGGAGCACACGTGACGTGTGTAAGGGAAAATGCACAACACACAATTCACATACATTTCAGAATATCTGTACCAAGAAGCATTATGCTATGTTTCGGTCCCTGCTCTTTGATCCATTTATCCCTTTATGTCCCTTCCACCAATAGGTGAACGCTAAAGGCTCTCAGAGGCAGTACAAGGCAGGCTCATTTGTTTAGTTTGGGCTATAAGACCTACTGACCTATACACCAAACTGTTGCATTAGAGTACAAATAGGGAGAACTGGCATATGAGGAGTGACACAAAGCTTGTGTTATTTGGTTATTTGCCCACCCATTGACTGCCCGTGACCATGATGATCTTTATATGGCCATTCTCATTCATTTCCTGCCCCTCACCCCCCAAAACACCTCCTCCTGGGAACTCCTTGAGCTCACTTTAACCAAGCCTTACCATCAAAGTTTGCACTAAAGGTGCTGCCAGTGGTGTCTCAAAGCAGTGTTCTGACAGTTACTTATTGGATTTGTGAACTCGCTACTAGTGTAATAAAAATGTCTTAACTAGATCAGACGTCAGCCACTCAATTTAGAAGCACTATGTGTGTCCTTCACCGAAGTCCTGTTAAAATCAAGCATTGTTAAAGCCAGCAGTTTTGGCTTGTTAATAAGTATTCGGCATTTGCCAGGCACTGCTATTAGATGCCCAGGTACTCATCAATAGCCAGCTAATACCTCTATGGGAAGTGTCTTTCGCGTGCCCGCACATAAGCCCAGACTGTTGTTTCTTCATAGCTCTGCAAACGATGTTCTCCTTCAGGTGTTTATATAACATTTCAGGCTAAAGGCACCACGAATGTCCAGAGAGAACTCGTGTAATCCAGAGATGAGTAAAGGGGCAAGCGGCGAGCTCGAACAGTTGATTACTTCCGACAAAGCACCCCCCCTCCCCCCCTCTTGACAGACCCCCCCCACTTCTCACAACGTCCAATTTGAGTTGCTTACACAGTCCTTGGATTTTCTTTGCATTGTGATTATATTCCTGAATTGACAATGGGAAAACGCAAGGGCCCGAATGAATGCACACCATGTCAGGACTATAAACCACCCACAGTTATAACCGGGCAACTCGAAGTCACGCAATCTTTTATCCGGGAGCGAAAGTAAAAAACGCGCAGACAGGGAGACTTCCGAGCTGCGCTTCTCTCACAGATCCGCAATTCATTCTTGGCCCGCTCCTTGCATTTCCGGTCACGACACTTCGTGGAAAATCGTCGCGCAAGCACCAGGGCCATCGTTCCTTCGGAACCCAGAGCTTAAGTGAGGATACCCACCCCACTTTTCAGGAGTCCCCCCACTTTTTTCAGAAGGCACCTTGATAGGCTAATTTCTGGTGACACCACATTCAATTGGCATGTTAATGAGGCTCCCCGCTTTTTTTTAGGACTTGACCCCTGGTATACCACCGAGTGGGACCCATTAGCTAAAATCGCGAGACTTTTACATTTAAATGGAACGCATAACATACTCTTCCGGGCAATCCTAACCATGCAAACTTTTCCACCACTGCCGGTAAGGTAGCTCGGCAGGTTAACTCCCCTGCTGCAGTGCTTGCATTCACTAGGTCACATGTCACACCCTCGCTGAGATAGACCAGTAGACTCACACCTGTTATAGCAGAATGTAGCTATTGCGTGCTTTCAGCCGAGCGCTGCACAAAGCCAAGGACTGCTCAGGTTATTGCTGCAGTCCGTTGCTACTTTTCCCCATCCCATGGAAGAGGCAACCCTTTTCGCATGCAGTTGCACATACCTTACAGGCTGTCTACGCGGAGAGATGGCGGCTTTCCTGCCCCTTGCCAGCCGGAGAATCCCCTCCGATGTCTGATTCCCGTTCACGGGGCTCCCCAAGGCTGCTGAAAAGCTGGACAGCAGGGCAGGAGACACAGCCCTGGGCAGAGCGTGGGCATCAGGGGCTCAAGGCACCAGTGGAGGGTCCTGTAGGCAGGAAAATGCACATGCTTTCTTCGTGAAATGGGCATGGGTCAGCCCTCTCCGCTCCCCCAAGCCTCTGTCTCTCTCGCTCTCTAGTTTACATTTGTATTCTCTCTGACGCCAAGGTCTTGCATTTATCTTCCCGCCTTGTCACGTGGCCGCGCGCGCTGTTGTCTGTCTGGTGTGCTCCTAAAGTTTGCGAATAATGAGGAAATGTGATATTCAGATTAGCTGTTCCCTGGGCGCGCGGTGGGCCGGTGCGCGCGTCATCGCGCGATTAGTTATTAGTGTGCCAATACAGGTCTCCTCAGCCGACTACCCCAGCGGGATTAACGCTCCCTCCCCACCTCCATGTGAAAGGCGCAGGGCCGGGGCGCGCAGCCAGGTGTTTGGGGGGCGAGGGGTGTGGGGTGGGGCAAGGGGAATGTGGCAGAGAAAGGTCAAGGATGCGGCGGATGTGGGGCGCGTGGGGGTATGCACAGGATCACGCGTCTCTCGGACAGAAAGGCGGGACGAGATAAGTGTGACGAAGAGCACCGCACACCACTTGTGAAAGGTACAGTGAGCAAAAAGCGATGGCTGCAAACTCTGAAAGTGGGAAAAAACCCATAGAACAGGTTATCATGCCATGTTCTTTCTGGAGAGGGGTGCCTACTACCTTTTTTGAAAATGTTTTGCAAGGAACTTGGTGTTGGTCATACTGAGTTACCTAGGGGAACCCAGACATGGACTCCCTTCTCATAGTGCTCAGAGAGGCACAGCTCCACCTCACTGATGAGGACCAACAAGGCTGAAACACGTGTATGGGGTTGATGTTGGCATTCTTGTTCAGAAGGGAATTGCCATAGCATTTCGGTGCTGGACTGCCCATGTGGTCGGGACACAGACTGATATGCAAATGGATATTTCCCATCTTTGGAAGGTACAGTGAGCAAAAAGCGATGGCTGCGAACTCTCAAAGTGGGAAAAAACCACAGAACAGGTTATCATGCCATGTTCTTTCTGGAGAGGGGTGCCTGCTACCTATTTTGAAAATGCTCTACAGAATATAGCCTTCCCTCGGTCCACATTACCACAAAAGGCGAAGGAGGTATGTCTCTAAATTGAGCCATTATACCTTTTTGATTGTGTTGGCTCTCTGTAGCATTATGAGGGCTGTGTTGACATTCAATCTCATCTTTGTACTTCGGCAGGACAGAATCCAATTCAGCACACCCTCTTCCACCCCACAATCAGAAACCCTCCAACACATCAGACACATTTTACCCCATCAACCAAGAAACACTCATCACCCTCACAACTGAAACAAAACCAGAACACTTTCTAGATGGTGCATGCATAGCCCATGCGATCTACCTGCCTCGCCACCCTGGATCTGCAATGGCTCAAAATCATGAACTCCTGTCTTTCACACAGCACCAGCCCCTCTGCACTTAAAACAGGACAATTCTTCCCTTCATTAAGGATCAATCCCTTGACCCCACATTCCCTGAAAACGACTGTCTCATCACAATCTTGCAATACATCACCAAAATCTTGTGATGCTTTGTCACAGGCCAACTTAAACCGCACACCACCACAAACAACCTCCTCAACGGCTTCCAATCCAATTAGGCTTCTGGCTCAGCCTCCACACAGAGACTGCCTCACTTCTCATCCTGGGACACACATCCCTTCTAGTACTTGACTTCTCTGCAGCTTTCAGCGCCATTAACCACACCATCATCCTAAACATCCTATCCCACAGAATGAAACTTTCATATTCTGTCCTTGATTGGTTTATTTTCTCCCTCACTGACAGGACACACTTCATCTCATGTCCCCCTACGAATGAAATCCCACCCGAGCAAATACGGAGTCCCACAAGGATCCTTCAAATCTCCTGCGACAGGGCCTGCTGTAAGGGGAGGGAGCCCTACCCCATACAGCCCTGTGAGCTCTGGAGCATATCACCTCCCTACCCTGGCTCACCTGTGACTGTGTCAGTGTCAGACACAGCAGAGCAGAGAAGCATCATGGGACAGCAGCAGGAGGCCGGCAACACTAGATGGGAGAGCCTCCCTGCCACAGAAAACCTAATTGGGGGCATAGCTCCGGCCGGCGTCAGGTGCAGGAGGATGGGGCAGTTTGATGCAGCAGTGGTCTACACAGCACCAAAGGGGTGCCGTAAACATGACAACACCGGCCGTGAGCTGGAGGGATACTGCAGTGGCTACCAGGACTGATGCAGCATTGCGGAGCTGCCAGGCCTGTGCAGGGAAAGTAAGCCCCACTAAACCACCAGGAAATATTAATAAAAGGCCCCCAGGACGCCCTGAGTTATCCACTAAACCACCAGGGTCCTTTATTAGTTAAAGGCCATGAAAATGTATTGCAAGCATGCACTAGCTCACCAGGGAGCTATATAGAAGAAAAGCATACCAGAAGGCTTGAAGAGATACCTGGTTCTTATTGGCCATGGCAGGAACGCAGCCAACAGCATGGTGCAAGGAGGGGGCGGGGCATACAAGCCCTTATGAGCTATGGTGAAGATTCCTAGGCACTTCCTCGGTCACACCTCTTTGACTAAAGTAAGTGATTAGCCAGGGTCTGTATTCATCCTGGGAGCAGGTGGGGTATTTGAATGTGTGTGCATGGTTTGTTGTGGGTTAGTTGGGTGAGGACAGGAGGTGGTGGAGGACGTCTGAGAGACCAAAGGAGGCAAGAGCAAAAGGAGTGCAGAGGCTATTCGAAGGAGGGGGTCTGTGGAGTGTTTGTCTGTGAGCTGTGGAGTGTTTGTGTGGAGAGTGGAGAGCATAAGGAGTAGAGGTTGAGTAGAAGTAGCAGTGTGATAGTGGTGGTAGTGGCAGAGGTGGTAGTAGTAGTTGGATGTGGAGATCGTGGTAGTGGGAGTGGCAAAGTAGTGAGTGAGGGAAGGGTAGAATGTAGTAGTAGTGGCAGTGGGCAGGCAGGATACATTTGGAAGTGGAATAGGCAGCAGAGCGGTAGTTGGTAGGAGAAAGCGGTAGTGAGTATTAAAAAATTGAGTAGGAATGGAAGTATAGAGAGAGTAGTATGAGCAACATGGAGTGGGCAAATAGGAGTCGTGGTAGGAGCAGAGAGAGATTACAACAGGAGAACAGCAACAGGCCAGGAAGTAGATTGGGAGGAAGGAGGAACGGATAACAGCAGACATAACTGGAGGCAGCGACAGTAAGAAGTGAAGGAGTGGAGGAGTAAGAGAAGAATTCAGATCAAAGGGTGGAGGTGGAAAGGTGGAGTGAGACATCGGAGGGACAGTAGTGCAGAGGGAGGAGAATATCTTAAAGCCAGTGTAGTAAAGGGACAGGTAAGAACATGTGCAAGAGATGAGAGAATGACACTCAGTGAAAGAAAGCACCATCCCGAATCCCTAGAATACTAAGCGTGCCTGGTCAGGGAAATACTGGAAGGCCCCTAGGGAGTCAGTTATCCATTGTATCCATTGCTTTAGGGAAGCCACTAATATAAGCAGATAGAACATCGAGTGGATAGGTTTCGCTGCTGGCGAGATACTAATGTTCCTGTTATTGATGACTGGGCTAGGAAGGGGGTAAATGGGTGGCAATCATATAGAGAGGGGGGCCCTATAACCAACTTCCCTTAAGACCCCGACAGGCTGTCATGTTTTCCCAGAGACTTGCTGGCCCAAACTATCTGTAAAGTTCCAACAAACACCCTTGGAACTACTTTGGGAGTCAGCGTGGTTATTGATGACGGGCCACCCCGTCACACTCCCCTCCTGTTCAACCTATATATCGAATGCCTCAGACAGAATCTTAGCAACCACAACATCCCCTTTCACCAATACGCAGACAACAGACACATATACTAGCAAATCTCTCCGTGCTCAGATCTTCACACTCTCAAACACTGTCTCTCCACTATCACCACCTGGATGGCCACTTACTTCTAAATCTCAACCCATCCAAAACAGAATATCTCCTTATCTGGCACCCCAGGCTCAAACACAACCTCACCCCCTGGATCAAAGAACTCACCACGGACTACCCACTCATATCCCTCTCCACACCAGCCAAGACCATAGGCATCCCTATCTATCTCCCCTATACTTCCCACACCACATAGCTTCCTTCCATCACCAGAACATAAAACCTGCAGTGCACCTCTGACGTAGGACAAGATGCATCCTTCAGTCTGGAAACTTCCATGCTGCAGTCCAGGCAGTAGTTCTGTCCAAGCTGGACTATGAAAAAGGTCTCCTTGCTGGACTCCCCGACTGCACTCTTGCCAACTGCAAGGCTCACAGAACACAGCAAAACAGGCACATAGCACTGTAGGGCTTTCTCAGCTTCAAAGGGCTCTGCATTGGTTAGAAAGCCATTCACTGTAAAACCCCATTCTACAGTCGCAACAAACAGAACCCCGTAACCCACACAAAAACCCGAGAAGACCCCCATAATCTCCTACACATTCCACTCTGCAAGGTAACGTGCACACAAAAATGAGCATTCGCATAATGGGCAGCCAGAGTCTGGAACTCCCTCCCAGAACTCTCTCCCACCCCAAACCCATACTGCACCTTCCCTCATCACGTACCGTAAAAGCCTCAAAACGTACATCTTTCCCTGCACGTAAAGCAGCCAGACCACCACCACAGCTGTTCTTTGTCTACAATAAGTGTCCTATCTTATTTTGAGAACATCGCAACTTGTCTTTTTTCACCTCCTCCATTTTGAAATGTGTAAGGTGCTTGAAGACCCTCCGGGTAGGACCAGTGCTGTATAAAAACTTAAATAAACTAAAATAAATACCTAGGCTTAGATTAAGCTGTCGTGCATAATTATAATTGCTCACCGCAGAAGTCATATACAATGTTCCAATTGGCCATGTAATGGGGGCTTATGCATCCCAGCCAGTGCCAGACCTTAGGCACGGTCCATCTGGGCGGAAGCCCAGGAAGTCACATCCGGGGAGGGGGGGGGGGGTGACAGGAGCCGGGCCATTTCACAGCACATTCTGAGCTCTCAATGGAGAGTGCACGTGTATGCCTACGCCCAGCCTACATGGAAGCAGCAGGCAAGGCGCAGTCTGAAGAGGCCTCTACACCGGCGTGCTTTGGCCCCACTGCCTCTCATTCCCGTGCTTTCCTTCCTTTCCAGTGCCAGAAGGAGGCTTCAGTATTGCTGGCGTCATGGGTGAGATGCGATGGAGTGTAGCTAAAGTGCCTGAGGCGATCTGAAGACGTACTTTTGAGCAGGCGTTTGCCGCAGTGCTCCCCTTTACACATGCCACAGTCCATCATCATCATCTTCTGCTTTGGTATCTGGAAGTGTGCATCCTTTCATCAAGTTTGTCAGCCTCTGCAGTCCTAATTCACCGCTTCTTTCTTCACTGCGTTTGACCTTCTACTTCGTTGACTACCATAAATATGGTCCCAATGTTTTAATCTGCCTATTTTACTGCATTGTATTTTGAAAATATTCATTGTGTATTGTGGCCATTTCTCCCCTGAAAGTGAGCCATGCTTGTTTGACCTACCAAGTTTCTGTGATAACTTTCAATAAACACATTTCTTATTGATTTTCTTAAACAATCTTACATAAATCCTACTTGAAACTGATTCGATTTTATAAGAATGCAATAAGAATTTGGGTGTCATATAATTTCTTACAAACCTCTTATTATTGTTCCCTAAATCTCACTAGTTCCAAAGGCTACTTATAAGAATTTTATAAGGCATTGTTGTACGAGTCTTCATATGTTATAAGGTTCGCTTATGAGCAATATGTCTTTTACAGACAAGTCAAACAAACAATAGACTACAACGTTTGGTGAGTGTGGAAGATAACCTTGGGGTGGGTCTCTGAAAGACAACAAAGAAAGATACATTATATGTGTTACCCAGTCCCCAGGTCAAAAGCATTTCTACCCAACGGAAAATGCATGTTTGAGTGTGTGGCTTGATAAGCTTGCTCGATATGAGCATTCCTATTTGGCATTCTTTGCTTTCAAAGTTTTTGTTTGTGTCAAATTGTTGAAGACACAGATGCATAATTTGGAAGGAGGAGAGCTATGTCATCCCGGCATACCGCCTTCTCTCTTTGTCTCTCTCAGTCCGCTTAGTGTGAACATTTGGAGTTTATAAAACACTGAACACCTTAACAAGTTCTCCATAAACTCTAAGACAAACATTGCACATAGTCTGTGAGGAGTGAGGGAAGGATGGATTGAGGGCTAGAGAGGGTGAAAGAAAGAGGTGTGGCGAGGGAAAGAAGTCTGAGGGTGAACAAGGGAAACATGAGTGGCAAGTACCAAGATACAGTGTGGAACTTTCAGGATGATGCATACTGATGAACAAGCAAACAGAGAGAGTGTAGTGTAGTGAACAAGGAGAGATCAAAGTCACCACTAAAATGTCCTTTATGGCAGTTCAAGAGATGTACAAAACCCCAAATGTTAGCAAGGGATCCAAAAGAAACTGCTTAAAAAAGGAAATTAGACTTATATTCCAAAAGGACACCTTGGATTTAAGTAACAAAAAAACAAACAAACAAGACAGCAGAGTCTGTTCATGGTGAATGTTGTAGGTGGTTACATGCCAGGAGTGAGTAGTGTGACCAATCCAGCGTATTCATCCTTTCTTCCCATAGGGAGTCACTCTCTTTGAGACTAGGGAGGTGAGCCCACTAAGCAAAAACCCCCCAGTGGATGTGGGACTTGGGACCTCACTGGGAGTGACTCCTTTCGAGGGAACAAAGACTCCCTTTCCTATTAGTTACTCCCTAAAAGAAATACCTTGTCTGTCTATAGGGAAATTGAAGAGACTGATGTTATATCCGTCGATAGAAACTCAAAACATACATACATTGATTCCCTACCTTTGGATCAAGGTAATGCTGAACTTCAGTGGAACACAACAGCTGATGAGAAGCAGCACGCCCCCTGGAAGTACAGCAGTGAGAATAGAGGAATGACCAAACATGAATGGAGAGTGAGAAATCCTACTCACAGGCGATCCACTGGCAACACAATGTCCTGGAGGGGTAGAGCCCCACTGCATCGTGCAGCTAGTGGTGGTGTGGAGAGACCAAGATGTGGTAGCTAGACGCAGGCAGGCTGGCAGCGAGAAGTGCAATATCACAGAGGTGAAGGTGGGAGAAACCCTGTAGTACCTGGTAGTGTTGTCATGCTGCAGCTGTGGTGAACTGCAGCCCATGAACAAGCACAGAGACCAGAGTGTGACGGAGCAACGAATCCTCCATTCCTGGTTTGAGAACCGAAGAAAGCATTGAAGCGGCTGGAATAAGGAAGCCGAATGCTTAAATGACGGAGACGCTGGGGAGAGCAAGGAATGGCAACGTTCCCTCAGAGATGACACCCTGCTAGAGCACACCTGAAGGCAGTGAAGGTGCCAGGGGTGCCCAGGGAGGAGGGAGGCGAGGCGAACAAAACCTTAAAGGGGAAAGAAAAGCCAGTGGAGTAAAATCACATACGGGTCAGCCCGACCCCAAGAGAAAGAATATCCTAGAGCGTTACGGGAGCAAAGCCAAGCGGAGAAACAAAGGGATCTGGGAGGCTCCCTCTGTATACAATCATAACAAGAAAGTGAGTGGCCAAACTGTTGGAGACGGATTAAGGGAATCATTCCTCCATTTAGAGAACTTGAGAGATTTGGATTTTTAAAGACTTACATTTTCCCTTAAGGAGCCCAGACATAGGGCCTCATTACACAGACGGCGGTAAGGGTTAACGGTCACCGTTAATGGACCGGTGACCGTTAACCCTTACCGCCTTACTACGAGGTCCCTTTGCGGGCTGGAGAATTTAACGCCTGCTTTCTGCAGGCGTTAAAAACCAACCCGCAAAGGGACAAGGGAGCTAATTACGGTACCGCAATTTGCGGTGCCGTAATTAGCACCTTCCCCATTCCCATTATGCCCTATGGGGCAAAAATGGGAATGGGGAAGGGCAATGGTGGAAGGGGGAATTACCGCCCCACCAATCTTGGAATAGGGCGGTAATTCCCCTTTCCACCAAGGCGGTGCCGGTATTTTACCGGCATGGACCAAGGTGCTAATAGCACACCGCCGTCCGTGTAATGAGGCCCCTAGACTGAGGAACTTTACTTTGATCAATTGTGAACACAAACATTGAGATTGTGACACAGACTCTGGAGGAAATCCTGTGACATCAGATTAAGACTGGTACCAAAAAGCCTGAAGGCATAGTACCCTGGATTATATTTACGTTCTTTTCCTTGAAGTGCTAGGGCCATGTAGTCGATAGGTTTTGGACTGTGTACTATTTTGTTTTTAACTAAAGACAAGCACGCTTAGTTTTGTTTTGCAATAGGGCGAAAAAGGCATTTTTGTTTTTTAAGGTAAATGAACACCCTTGAAGTGATGTCCCTGAGTCTGACTCCTTCTTCTGGTTCGCCACAGTAGTTAGTGCGAGAGAAAATACCATTTGACATCTAAAAATAGCTTTAATTGGATCCAGCTGCAACATTTAGGTTTTAATAATGGATTTCACCTGATAAAGTACATTTACCCCTGACATTTGCTGCGAATTCAGGAGATGTATGCACACCTATCTGTGAACAACTGTAGAAACCAGTAGAAACCATTTGTAAATAATCAACTGGAACGTATACAAGGACACAAAGCCTTCATGGGAAAAACATGAGCCAGCAAAGGTTAATTAGAACAATCGTGTGATTTCTCAATTGGCTTCTATTACATCAGTTACTGACAAACACTTTGTCTAGCTATCTGATCAGCGAAAGCATTCCCTTTTCCTATATCATCTATATTCTTTCGATGTGCTGCACATTTTACGACAGCTAACTGAGTAGGGAGCGCAAGCGCTCAGAGCAGTTGTACTATTAGGGAGCCATGTTGGATATTTGTGCCATGCGAAGTTAAGAACCCTCTCTCTGCCCAAAGTCTCCCAAAGTTGTAAACCACCCCAAAGGCATACTGTCTATCAGTATATATGTTCACTGTAAGCCCTTCGGAAAGTTCACCAGCTCGGGTCAATGCTATAATCTCTGCGGCCTGCGCAGAGTTATGCGTGATTCTCTTGGTTTCCACGACCTTGCTTAATGTGGTGATTGCATAAGCAGCTGTGGATGTACCATCCGGAAGTTTGAAGCAGGAGCCATCACAAAACAGCTCTCCTTGTGGATTGTTCAAATGAGTGTCTTTTAGATCAATTCTACCCTTTATCTCTTGTTCGATAGTATACAGACAGTCATGTGACTCTTCGTCGCCGCAAGCAGTACCTTGTGGGAAAGGTAAGAGTTCAGCGGGATTAAGAACACACCACCTCTTAATTTGGATGTGAGGAGCAAACAAGATCAATTCATATCTCGTCAACCGTGCGGAGGTGAAGTGTTGCATTTGGGTTCTGTTCAGTAGAACATCTACAGAGTGAGGCACCATCAGGGTTAAATCATGGCCTAGGACCATTCCCTCACTCTGTTGTACAGAGCATCAGCAGCAGCGACAGCTCGCAAGCATCTTGGAAAAGCGCATGCTACAGGATCAAGGGTGGAAGAAAAGTAACCGCACAGCCTATTCTTCCCTCCATGTTCCTGCGTTAATACAGCCAAAGCACATCCATCACATTCATGCACAAACATCACAAAGGCCTTTTCATAGTTTGGTGTGCCCAAAACCGGTGCCGAGCACAATGCAGTCTTGAGCAGATCAAATGATTGCTGGTGTTCCGTGTTCCATGGCAGCGGAGAAGAAATGCCCTTCTTTGTCAAAGCCAATATCGGTTTAATCACTAGTGAGAAGTTTGGGATCCACAACCTACAGTAAGAAGCCATACCTATCAAAGCTCTAACTTCCTTCTGTGTATTGGGGACAGACATGCCAGAAATTAATTTTATCCTTTCAGGTTTCAATCTTCTTCCCTCCTTTGACAGGAGATAGCCTAAATAGGCGACCTCCTGTCAACAGTATTGAAAGTTTTTGAGCGAAGCTTTGTGACCATGTTTAGCTAGATGAATAAGCAACAACATAGTGCCCTCCTTACAAGCACTCTCGGAGTCTTCAGCTAAAAGCAAGTCATCAACATACTGAAGCAATGTACAAGTAGAGGGCAATTCAAGAGTATCAAGCTGTTATTTCAAAGCCCTACTGTAGATGCTATGACTCTCTGTGTAACCTTGAGGTGCACACGTAAATGTAAACGAGCGTCCCCCCAAGGTGAACGCGAACAAGTATCTACTGTCCTTGTGTATAGGAATACTAAAGAAAGCATTCTTCAGATCCACAACACTAAAGTAAGTAGCTGTAGCTGGAATCATGGTTAATATTGTCATCACATCATGCACAATTGGAAATTGCGGAGCAACAACTTTATTAATGGCACGCAAATCAATTATAAAACAGAATGGAATTGCATTATCACCTTTTTTGTACTCGGGGAAAATCAGACTATCACCCCGCGATGCACAAAATCGAAAACAATGCACTTGAAAGCTTGCTCGCCCTCAACTGAAATCGTATACTGTGGAATGCGTGGAAGCTTAATTCCATGTTTCATGTTTATTTTAACAGGCTCAATCTGTAAAACACCGACATCATTGTCGTCAATTGCCCATAAGCACTCTGGTACATCAATGAATTCTGGCGGCAAAGGTCTGGTTAGTAATTGAGAGAAAGAAAGTTGCTGTGGTGAAATCGTCAAACACACTCCGTCAGAAGAACAATGAATTACCGCATTCAACTCCTTCAACAGATTCAACCCTAGCAAATTCTCTCCGCAATTCGAGGTCAACAGAAAAGGACAGTGGTCCGTAAAGGGACCCAAAGAAATAGGTACCAGCGAAGAAACTGGACAAACAACTGGTGTGCCTGAAAACCCTACAGAAACATTGGTTTTCCCTGACAGTGGAATGTTTGGAACCCGAGAATGATCAATGGAACACTTTTGTGCTCCAGTATCTATCAAAAGATGCTTCTTATTTCCCACTACCATTTCAAAGTAGGGACCTTTCTGATTAATGGGAATAGGTGTAGGTTCCAAACCCTGCTTCGGGCAATCCTAACGAAACAGAATGTCATCAAAAGGAAGCTCTTCAGATAGATATGCAGCAGAAGGATGATCAAATATGTTTCTAGTATCCACACTCGGAGTCTGATTATCCTGCGAAAAAGGTTGCTGAGGATCCCGTGCAAACTGACCTCTACCGGGGCCGCCTACACCCAGGCGACCTCTGGATCGTCTACTCATATTTCCGAATGTGTTATTCGACCTCTGTCGAAGGACGGGGCATTGTGCACGCCAATGACCCTCTTGTTGACAATAGGCACACTGGTTAATGTTCACAGGACCCAAGGGCACATTCCCTTGTGGAACATACTGACCTCTAATCTGTGAATTACCCCCTCTGGGGCCTCTAACAATTTGCTCTAATAATACTTTAGTCTTCAAATCACCTTTTCGCTTCTCAACTCTATCTTTTTCATTATTGACACGATTCTCATAGTACTGAGCCATGTGCAGTACTTCTGATTGGGACTTCGCCTGCCAAGCGATCTCAGAAGACATAATCTGTGTCTGGATGTCAGGCAGCAATCCACGCACACATTTGTCCACAAATAATCTTTTCACAGACTCTGTGCCTATGTCTTGTCTGCTGAAATCTGAGAATACATGTTCGAACCGATTAAAGAACTCAGTAGCACCCTCAGACTTCCCTTGGACACAGGCCGTGAGCTTGTACCAAATAATTCTCTTTTCGGGAATTATGGTTTTCAATTTTGCAATGATTCTAGCAGGCAAAGTTAGTATCATCTGGGGCGGTCTCTCACCAGCTGGCCTTTCCCCATCGAGCCTAGTTATGTTAGCCCATGTATCTCCCAACCCTGGTACGTCGTCTATATTCCTAACTTGTTTCCACAAATCTACGGGCAGGAGTACAGGAAATAACAAATCAATGTCACCAAGGGTAAATACTTAGGACTGCAAGACAGACTCTATTTCTTTATAGAATCCTGTTGGATTTTTCCTAATGTCAGGAATAGATTGTCTAATAGTGTTCACTTCCTGTCTTGAGAACGGGACCTGAACAAACTGTGATCCATAATGTGCAGGAATGTTCACAGCAACTATACCCTCCGCAGCATTGGGCGCAATCTCAACCTTAGGGACAAATGTCGGAGGAACCTCTTTCATAGGCAACTGAGAAGTAGGCAACTCCGAACGCTTACTAAGCAAAAGAGCTAAGCCGAGTGCTAAAGCAGGTCGAAGAAGTGTCAAGTGATAAGCTCTCTTATAAATGCTCAATAACTCTGTGGGACAACTAATCTTTCTCTTTACACATTCATCCTGCAGGTACTCTATCATTACCTGTATCACTTTCCTCTGCATTTCTGGCGTATACTGACTGTATGTGTCATATCCTTCAACTGGAGTTATCGACATATCTGAGATCCATCTAAGCGCGTCTTTCGTACAAATTCGTACTTCCTCAGATATCAATTTTCGACAAGGAAGGAACCGTTTCTGTACATACATACTTTCCCCCTCGTCATCCTCATTCTGTAACCTTTCCAACTCCTCTCTATACTCAAATATCCTCTCAACATGCTCATTTACTTTCTCCACAGTGTCTCTTGAAAACGCTAAAGTGTTTATATCTCGCAGTCCTTGTGGGAGATCTGTATTATTTAATTTACCCTACATTACACATAAATGAACCCCTAATCCTTCAATGAAAACATTTTTTTCAAGAAAATTATCCATATTATAAAGTGTAGAAAAAACATTAGCTTGATCATCTCTCTCCATACAATGCTTAGCCCATGCAATTAATTAATGTTTCTTCTCTGGAGGTACAGTATTACGAGTGACAACCTTTGACCCCGCACTCTGATCGACTACAAACGGTACGAGACCACTTGGAAGAGGGGGAGCAGGCAAATTCAATGGACGTACTGTTACTGGTGCGATAGGAAGAGGTGGAGGAACAGGTGGAAGAACAAAAACTGGAGGAAGAGGAACATTAGGAGGAGCAGGAACAACAGGCAGAGCAGGAATAGTGGGAATAACAGCAGGAAGAGGCACAACAGCAGGAAGAGGAACATACGCAGGTGGCGCAGTGGCACCAGGCCTTCGCTCATTTAACAATTTGTCAATTAACTCATCAGAAACATGGAAATCTTTAGAAGGATAGATTTTCTGAATGCCAAGTGAGAAAGCCCTATCCATATTCCTAGCTGACTCAGACTGTTTATCTTGGTCATACAACAATGCTTTTTCGGCGTTCTTTTTATGACGGCGCGGATGTTTTTCCTTACTCTTAAGTTGCTGTAACGCTTCTTTTTTCCAATTCTGCAAAAGATCGAATGCTGCAGGTCTAGCCTTTTTCTTTAATAGAATTGACTCTAAATACTCAATATGAGGGATTACAAAACTACCATTGATTGGCCACTGAAGTTCGGAGGCATGTCTTGTTTGTCTGTGCCAAATATCATTAAACACTATACTTCCATGCCATGTATTTACTGAAGGGGGAACAATGAGCTGCATTGTGCATCGTCGGTGGTTGTGTGCCCCAGTGTATACATGAGCAAGGTGGCTGGTTGCGTAAAAGAGCCGCTGCTGTACGTGACCAGCCACCTTGCTCATGTATACAGCTCATTGTACGTCACTGAGGCATCCATCTCCTCCATTGGGTACATCTCCACCCCTTTGACTAGCAGGGTTTCATTTTTGGTTTCACCTACGTGGACTCACAACGATTGGCAGTGCCACCACCAATCAGAAGCCCCGCACAGGCCAAGTGACGTGTCCATTCAGGCACACTCCTCCGATTTCATTGGCTCCGGCTGGTGGGCGGATTCTTTTATTTGCTCAGTCAGAGTTCGCACAGCAACCTTTATTACTAGGAGTACGGCCGCATTCATTCTGTTCGGGTAAGTCCTGTCATATATCCCGCTTAAAACCCGGCTGGCCCATGTAGTGGGGCACCCTCAGAGGCACTTAAGAGGCTCCCGCCACGTGCAGCACTAACGCCCCGCCACCGCCGGCCACTTGCAGCACTCTGACTAGAACCGCACTTATTCACGTGTCGGTCTCCCGTTTGGCTGCACTACGAACCCGCACCTTGCTGCACTGGAATACACTTGGACATCTCTCCATCACGTTGTTCACACACCCAAGAGTTTGTGCACTTCCACCAGCACTTTCGCCAGTAGCACCATCCTCCTTACTGTTGCGCACTGGCACCACAACCTCGTGACCTTTTGGCCACTTGACCACACTGGCCACCCACGTTGTTTATTCCTTATTTTACTGCTTGGCACCCCGACCACGGGTGCTATTTTCTCACCATGGCTACACTTGAGACCATGTGATACTAGCACCATCTAGGGCTGTCTGGGATTGACGGTTTTGACCTTCCCTCCAACAGCTCCTAGACCTACCAGGCCAGTTGTTCCGGCCTGAGGACCCAACATCGTTCGAGTCAGTCCATGAAACCCAGTACCATGGGCACTTTACAATCCTGCTAAACCACCCCGGATTTTCAAGCACAGCGTTACTGCTGCAACCACATCAAACGGTAAACTGCCCTTCCAAATACACTGTTTTGTGTATTTAGGCATCAATGAGCCATTATTTAATAATGTTTAAATTAAAAACAACCCCCTAGAGATCCCGATAGCTTTCCCTTCCCCCCACAGATCTCTCACACGGAAAGGACCACGCTCAGCGTTCATCCTGATGAAGGCCTCCACCACCTCGGGCTCTTACTCAGCCACGCATGGCCGAAACACTTCAGTGTCAATATTTCGTGACACAACTGTTCAAACTCCTTTGTATATGTTACGCTCACCTGGTGTCCACGGGGGCGCCGATCTGAACTGGGCTGTTGTTACCTCTTCCAGCGACACACGGGGCACCGAAATGATGGACTGGACCGGACCACCCAGCTTAGCTTGTTTTGCCCGTATGAATATTCTTCTGTAATGGAGAAAAGGGAATTAGCCACCTGCGGGGACTGGGCGCCAACCCCACCTTCCCCCACTCCTGCGATCTGTTCCCACAAATTACTTCCGAACTCTTGCTATGTTCTCACCTGATAGTTTGGAAAGATGAGCTCTCCATCCTGCCTCGAGCGCAGGGGTGCGTAGATGACCAGTTACTTCACTGGTGTGGGATGTTGGAGAGTTGCAGAACGGTATTGACTCCGTAAGGAAATAGTTTGAAAAAGAGTTCAAAAACGTCTGGCCTTCACTCTGTCCAAATTCCCTAGGTTGCCTTAATAGTTCTTGAGAAGAGTTCCAAGTAGCAACCAGTAAGATGCAGGTAAGTGTTTATGGATTCTGTTCAGTTCGATAATGAGGACCTGGTCTAACCTGTGACCCTTTCCTTTTGCAGGCGCTGAATCGGTGGAGGTTCTGATGATTGCGGCCTCAGGCAGTAACCAGGTAAGTCTGTAGCGGAATTCGGTTTCCCCTACTTGCGCTTTTGTGTTGCTTTTGTTTCCCCTTTGGGGCTGGGGTACGGCGGAGAAGCTGTGGAGGCCGCGCCGACCCGAGATGAGGTAAGTACCCCCTGTGGTATCAGGTAAGTCCTGGGGATTGCCTTTATTGTCTGGGAATGCTCCCTTGCTCACCTTATTGTCTTTATTTCCACAGGTGTTGGAGATCGGCCGCTGGATGCTGAAAAGCGCGATGGAATGCGGAGGATTGCTTCAGGTGAGTTCCCGCGCGGCGCTGCAGGATGCGAAGCGGCACACGTCTGATGATTTCTTCCTTCTAGGTCAGAGCCAAGAAGATTCAGGATTCAGGTAAGGATTGTAGGTAAAACTCTGGTTCTAACCTTCCCTCTGCTTTCTTTCAGGTTTTCAGGAGCTCTGGCATCCAGGCGGGCGTGGCTGAAGACTGGAAGCTGCTGCAGGCACGGTGAGCGTTACACTGCAGGTGCAGAATAACGCGAAGCATGGGTTGCTGTCAGGGCGTGGTTTAAATAGCCTTGGAAGTAGTTCCAGGTAAGTATCCTTCCGCGGCCCCACCCGAGTAAAAAATAGTTCCTAGGGAAAAATAGTCCCTCCTAGGCCTCATTTGACTTCTGGTCACTGGCAGCATGGTCTGCCCCAGGTAAGTTAGCAGCATGGTCTGCTTCAGGTAAGTCCTTGACCATGAGCCTGGCGCCCATGGCGCCAGGACTTATTCTGAACTTATGAGCCTGGCGCATAGCCGCCAGGACTGCACCCAAATAGCCCCTAATTGGGGTTCATGGGCTTGCATTAAATGGCATGATGCCTGCTTCCGGGGTAGCTGGGCCAAACCTGGTTTCCCGGGGGCAGGCATCGTGACAGTATACGTGTTTGTAGATATTGTTGTGTGCATCGTTTTGTTCAACACCCCCGGACTTACTACAGTCCTGGTCAGCTCTTGTGTACAATTTTGTCCTCACTTATCTGTACTCTGTACTTGTGCATTGTTTGGAAATGTTTACCTCAAAATCAGAGAGGTTGATAAACACCTGTATTTCCCGTGTTAAAAATGACACCTGTCCGTACTACTTTCGTGCTTATCGAGAGTCATGTAAATACTTAAATCTATTATCTGTGCAAAAGAATTGGCTGGAAACCGAATAAAATAGTTTCTCAACCAGATAGCTATCTATGGATCTCCCATCCTGATTTCTAGCATTTTTCATATAGACGCATTACAAACATACAATTAAAATAAATAATATTCAAACAAGGATTAACAGAACAATAACTATTAGTTGTGTGATTGATATAAATCAAGCAATCTTACCAGGCATAAGTCATAGGTGTGTTAATGTCTTTACATAGTAGCCGAACTGCATTAGCCCACATAGCTCATTGACCATTTGCTTACAGCTCACCACCCGCCATTGCCCCGGTTTGGTTTGCGTGTACATGGTAGATTGAGCTAAAGATATTCACTTGACAATTATTGTACAGACATATGGCCCATTGTTCTAAACTTTGATGCATATTTCCAATCATGGAAGCATAGTTAACCGCCTGGACTGTCATCCGTGGATATGGCGATGCAGAGGGAATAAGTATACCCATCAAAGTTTTTTACATCTGTACGAAGTGGAGGTGCGTTCCTCCTAGAGTAAATGTTTTTTTAAAGGGCCATGGAAAGTGGTGAAAAGGATAGCATCCCAGATTTGCACATTCCGATTGTAATCGACCAAAGGCCTATGTTCTTAATTGCATCATGGGGGCACTTGTGCCCTCTTTTCCTCCTACCCTGGGGTCCCCCTGTTTGGGCCCTCAACCCCAAACATCTTGTGAGCCTCAAAAACTCGGGGTCATCTTTTACTCCGGTCTCTCCCTCACCCCTCTCATCATGAACCTTATCAAGAAGTCCAACTTCCAGCTCGACCTCCTCATAGGCATTCTTCCTTTTCTCATCTTTCCCCAGAAGCTCAATGTCTCTGGAGCTCTGGTCCTCTCCAGGCTGCACTAGTGCAACAGCCTCTTTCTCAATCACCCTCTTTCCTCCCTTCACCCCCTTCAGTTAATCCAGAATAGGGCTGCAAGACTTATCCTTTCCCTCAAGTCCAGGTAGCGTATCTCTCCAGACCTAAAATCTCTGCAATGCCTCCCGGTGGCTGCAAGGATCGAATTCAAGACCCTCTTTTTTCATCCACAAGGCCCTCTTTCGCTTCCACATCATCCCTCTTTCGCTTTACCGCTAATCACCCCACTGCCGCTGTGACCGGTGGCCTCATCATCATGAATCTCACAGGATCATAGGACCACCCTCCCAGCCAATACCAGCACCCCTCCACCTCACTCCCTCCAGTCTCTTGCTTGATGGCTTAACAGCTTGATGGCTTGATGGCTCTTGAGAGCCGCCTGTACTAGCACTGAGCCCAAGGTTCTCCTCCTTGGCTCCCCGTAGCACTTCCCTCCTGGGCCCTCCTCCAGCACTTGTCCATCCTCTGCTCCTCCTTCTATCCCCTTCAACAGCACTTCTCCACAATGCACTTGCACTGGAAAATGCCACAAGTCCTAGGACAAAAACAGTATATTACTGTTTTGCCATCGTTAATATTTCCCATGCTCTGTTACCATTTAGCATTGTGGCACTTTGAAACACAATTCAGTTGTGTAAAGCGCCTCACAAATGCTCATTAAAATAAAATAGATAAATACACTGCATTGAATATGCGGAGGGTAGAAATGGTCACTTTAAGTGCGCAAAAAGGCTAGAGACACAATAGGTATGAGTGCAAAGTGTTTTAAAGCCTCACCTCGTGGCTTATTGTAAAGTGTTTGTTCCTTGTTTATTAGTTCCGCCGGCAGAACAGATGACTTGACCAAGGACAGAAAGTGCAATGCAGCCAGTGGCAGAGGCAGGTTTTGGTGCCATCTTAGTGAGTGACTCATAAGGGGGCACCAGCAAGTGGCGTATTTAGGCCTGCTGCTGTTGCAGGCCCAAATACGTGCATGCACTCCCCACTCGACTTCACTCCTCCTCTGCCAGACTCTGCACCTTCACTAGATTCTGCCTCTTGAACAGACTCTGTCCACGTTATCCAATCTACACCCCTTTACCCCCATTTTTTCCCCCATTTTTGGCTCCATCACATTACAAGGACGTTTTTAAGGTTACAGGGATTAGAAAGTTATTGCTTCCTCTCTATTAATTCAAGTTTGTTATGTTCTAGGTTATGTTAGTTGAAAGACTGTTTTCAGATCGCTGCTGCCCAGGATTTGGAGAAGGCTGTGTGTTCTACAGTTGAGTGTACTAGAGGTAATGTCTACAGCTAATTGTCTACTTTCAGGTTAGGTCCGAAAACAATCTTTTAGAGGAAGCGATAAGAACATAAGCTGTCTGCCAACAGGACACAAGTGGGAGAAGGTTGGAACGAGGAATTTTGGTTTCAATGGTTTCTTTCATAAAGTGCCTGCTGTCACTCTATGAGAAGCACATAGAGTGGTCTCTAATATTAATGCAACATAACTACATTTCTACATCCAGTCTTTTCAAATGGTTAAGTTTACATATGCAATACATGCAAGTGTTACAGACACATCTTCTAGAAATGTTGAATATAAAGAACTCAACCCCCATCTCATGGTTACAGCTCTGGTGTTAGCAGGAGGTAAAATGGAAATAGGGCAAGTTACTTGCTGCAGCTGATGAACCTCCAGTCTCTTGGGTTAGACTGTCATTAAAATATGGCAAAATCAAAAGTGAAGTTTGTAAACTCTGCCTGGGCATAAACACCTCAGTAGAGTAATGACAGCTGGAGAAGTTTCTTGGAATCTTTGGCTCTGCATTCATACAGTGGAGTAATGGATATGGGTGACCCTGAACTTTTATGTGTGGGAAGCAACAGCATTCCTCGTAACTGCACAATGCACGCACCTTTTGTAAAAAATATGAAGTAGTACATACTGTTTACATCATTGCTGTTTGTACAATTGTACAAAAACCCCAACACTCCAGGCGAAAAATTGAGCACTAGATTGGACGTATCATCACAATATCACCTTTGTGGGTGTGGTTTAGGCTATGGGTCTTGCCAGCTTGTTTTTAAGGTAATTTCAAATGTTTGTTAACTCTGTAGAGTTGGCAGGACTGCACAATAAATCGAAACATTTTAAGATGTGTGGGTATAGATATAGATGTCCTGCTGTCGCTTAAAAGTCCTACCTTGTATTTAAAATATAATTAACGTAAAGAGGACTTATGAACATCACAGTCATGCATCGTGTGACATACTTTGCAGTTGGTTCTCCTGGTAGTAATGAGCGTGCATTACATTTGGCATACCGTTTTTGCTCTCACCCTTTAATGGCTTTGGGTATCTATCCTTTCACAGGTTTCCTGATAGACTTGCGCATTCAGATTTACTATTCACCATTTTAACTTCTCTATTATCTATTTCATGCTGTTTAGGCAGCCATAGACCGCTGAAATATGGGGTCTGGAAGGGAAATTAGTGCGTGCTTCGGAACACCATTTTAGTGCCACATGTGGGAATTTTGTGCTTGACTTAAGCATAGGCAAACGCTTAGTATTGTAAAATGATGCATCATTTTGAACCTTTACTTTTTTGAAGGGAAAACCCTAATTTTTGCAACAGTTAAAAAATGCATGTTGTGTATTTGAATATAAAAGTGTTTGCCTAACACAGTGTATGTGTGTATTGATTAGAAGTAACTCCAAAGATAATCTGAAGTGGCATCAATACAACCAATGAGGTTTGGGCTGTTTTGCATATTAATGAGCATTTTGCAAAGAATGACCTAAGAGCTTTGCATCTTTTATATATTTTTTCTGTGAGAGATGTATGACTGAATCATTAAATAACTAAAGCACGCTGGGTCTGCTAAGCGTTTCCTTTTTTATTTTTTTTATTTTCTTTAAACGAAAGTCACCCTAACAATAAAGTGTTCATAAATATCAAGCATATATACAGGTTCGGCCATCAGCAGCTTCAGCTGTCAGGGTGGAATGACTGCAAACAGTGCAACGTGACTTGCAGTGTTGTGGATCAGCCCGACTCCAAGATACAAAATTGGCTTTATATATAAAAATGACAACCAGTGCATTGAAAATAAAATAAAGCTTCAGTGGCAACCTGCTTCCCTATGCCTGTTCCTAATCAGCCTTGCTGTAAATATGTCTATAGGCCCCGGCAGTAAGTGGCTACTAGTGCATTATTTCATTGGAGCAGCATACATATTTTCCATGAATTTATGCAAGTGACCGAGTGTAGCAAAGGAGCACCAACCAAGGGAGCTATATCTTCCTGAAAAATGTTTTAAAATAATTGGCTAACATGGTGCACTTTACAGCAGACCTTTTTTTGGGTAAAACACCATACAATTTACAATAGGTTTTAGAGGGTAAAATCCAGTGGATGCCAGGTCACCAACAGCACAAAGGAATAATTTCCAGTTGATTTGGATGATGCCATTGCACACAATACAGGAGTCAACTCATCTTGTTGTCTTTGCACATAATTCCAGTAAAATGCAATGCTACTATAAGAAAAGAAAAGATGTCCATACTGGCTGCACAAAGGTAGGCTAGTATGGACACATAAGAACACTCATCATGTTGGTTTTACCCACAATGGCAGTAAGTAATACTGTAAAAAAATGTCCATATTGGCTGTAGGAAAGTAGGCCAGTACAGCCATGGAAGAGCACTCATCATGATAGGTTTGTCCATAAACAGATTAAAGATGCTGTGGCGCAGTACGACAACATGTCCATGTTGCTAGGCCAGTATCTCCACCCACATAAAACGCTCACTTTGTCTTTGCCCAGAATACCATACCAGTTCATTGTGCCCTACTCTTCTTTTCCCGTCTCTAGAACATGCACTGGATCCACAGATAATTTGGGAATCTGCCTCCCCATTCAGACACATTAATTGACCAGCTCCACCGCCACATTTACAAAAATGAATTCTGCTTGCATTCACTGGCCTTCTCCCGTCCCAAGATCCTCCCTGGCTTGCATGCACCGACAGACACACACAGACATAGGAACAGAGACACACAAACACACATGCTCACATACACACAGAAACACAGAGAGAAAGATACACACACACCGCACACACACAACACATACAGCAAATACAAAACCCACTATTTTATTTTGAAAGTCCCTTCAACACCCGAAGAAGTAAACTTCTCTGGGATTCCCGGTTCAAGCAGGAAGCTGTAAATGAAAGCACATCACACATGTTGTTTTGGTAACCTCTTTCTGATCCCTGGCCCCAGAAAGATGTTGCCAAGCAATGCTTGCAATGACTACTACTTACATTATTAAGCAGGTGGCAAGTGTGCACTGACAGTGCAGGGTGCACTGGCAGTGGAGGGAGGACCCAGGGGGGGCAACAGCCTCCTCTTTACCCTGCCCCACAGCACCGCCATTGAGGGCAGCACCAGAGGTGAGACACAGGAACAGGACAGGGCCTGATCTATGGGTGGCCTATCAGAGCACACTAAAGGGTTAAGTTGAGGAAGGGGCTTTAGGAGGCGGGTAGGTGCTTCCAGTACACCACCATGGACATTAGGGTGAAGAGAAAGCACTATGCCCCATTAGGCCACCAGTGATATGGAGAGTGATCCACTAGGCCACCAGGCATCTAATGGCTTAACAGAGAAGAGGGCCAAGCCTTCCCACTAGAGAACAAGGGAATTTGGAAGTGTAATGTTTGTGCCATTAAGCTGAAGAGTGTCTGTCAGCATTATACAGTTTTGCCTGCAGAGTACTGATTTCTCCTACTTTTCCCCCAGCACGTTACTGCATTTGAATGCATGTTCCCTCTTTTTATCTGCAGTTGTCAGCATTTTACTCTCCACTTGCACTTACACTGTACTGTTTTCTTCTTACATACACTTTGTCAGCATTTATATGGAATTGATTCTAGGAACGGTCTACGTAGGTTGTGTTAATTCATTATTGGAACATTGACCGTTGAGTGCAGTGATTAGGTGTTTACTTATTGATTGCCTGTGTCCCTCACAGCAAACCGCCCCCGCCAAAAAAGATGCCTACGGAAGGGGCCAGAGGGAATGTTTGGGATTTAGCATTAGACAATTTGAAGACACAGGGCCTCATTACGATCCTGGCGCTGCCGGATTGAAGAGGGCCGGTACAGCACCGGCCCCCTTCAATCCGGGAGCGCCGATTACAAGCTTCCCACGGTGGGACCCGGATCGCACGCCTGTTAAAACCAGGCATGCTTTCCACGTCCCGCGAGGGGAGGATGGATGCAATAACGGGCCAGATGTAATCTGCCCGTTATTACCTCCCTCCCCATTCCCATTGAGCCCTAGGGCGGCTCAAATGGGAATGGGGAAGGGTTCCTGCATGGAGTACTTACCGGGTCCTCCTATCTTGGAGTAACCCGGTAAGTCCCCATTGCAGGAACCCGGTAATGGAGCCCGGAACGGTGGCAGCGTAGCTCCATGGCTACCGCCGTTCTCGTAATGAGGCCGCCAGTTTTTGAAAGAGGTTGGTAAATTGAAATTCGAATCTGCGCAGGTCAGAGAGGCAACAACACAGGGGGCAAAGAAAGGGTGAGAGTTGGAAGAGGATAGGGAGGGCAGGGAGGAAGGGGAGACCACAGAGGGAGAATTGATAGCGCAGGGGCCAGCCACCTCAGGGGAGCTACTGTGGAGGGGAACACACTGAGGAGTCAGCCATTTAGCATGGTAAATGTGTCTTCCTCTTCCGGGGAGGATCTCTCTTTGGACAGTCAGATGAAGCTTATAGATTGGAAAGGGAGCAGAACACAGGGAGGAAGAGAGGGAATAAGGGAAAAAAGAAGGCAATTCCAAATGTTGCACTTTGCGGGGAGTGAGGAGGGCATAGAAATCAAGTGAGTGAGTTAAGATAGGGGAGAAGGGGGAGAGTTGATCAGAGAGAAGGGTTACATGCAATTATTACTAATGAAATAATAACTAATGACAGAAAAACGAATTAAAAACAACTAATTCCAAAATAACGACATACTTTTTTGTTGTTTTTGGGGGGTTCTCCCCCAAATCCGCTTTTTAAAATAATACTTTCACCACACCTCCACCCCAAAACCACTATTCCCTCTCACAACCGCATTTTAATTTTTTTTCTCCAGAATTAGTTATTTTGGTATTGTTCTTTCATTCGTTATTTTTTTGTTAGTTGTTTTGTAGTCATTATAATTACTGCACACCAGAAGAAGACGACAAGCAAAGCAGGGATAACAAAAGAGTGGAGAAAGAAGGGAGCAGAGGAGGCGGGCCACTAAGGAATGAGGATACATACAAATATGGTTAAGTGCGCGACTGAGCGGGGCAAGCAGCAATTCATGTGTGTATGGATGAGTTTGGGGATATACCCGTCAGATAAAAACGGATTTACAAGATATACATGGAAGAAAAAAATAGAAACGATTATGGAAGTGAGACAGATAAAACGAGAAAGTGAGCGAGGGACAAAATGCTGGCCCATTCTGTGGGAGTATCGCAGGTGATGACTGCGCCTCGCCTCCCAGTATTGCAGGTGGTGCTCACGCATCCTGTTCCAGGGTAGCAGACGGTTTCTCCTCTGCTCCTCCCAATGCTGCAGATGGTAGCTCTGCCCCCTCCCAGTTTTGTAGGTGATTCCCGCTCCTCCCCTGCCAGTGTTGCAGTTGGTGACTCTGCCCCCCTCTCCATGCTTCACATGGTGCCCACTTCTTAAGGTTGTTGGTGATGACAGCACCATTGTCTGCGTCTGTTTTGGGGATACCACTTACAGTGGCCACCACCAGGCAGAGGTCAATCCCACCGATTAGGCCGGTCGCAATATGCCAGAAAATATGCAACAAGATGGCAGCCTCCACCGGCTCATCCAACAAGAGAGAGAGAGAAAACAATGGCAGGTGTGGCAAACCAGAAGGAGGAGTCGGACTACAATGTGACATGTTCAAAGGTGTTTATTTAATTAGTATGAAAAACACCCCACTGCTATGATGGTAATTCCTTACCTAAAAAACGAAAGTAATTGGGCTCATCAAATGTTCAAAAGAAATAGTTCTTAGACCAGAACCTACTTGCTATCTGGCCCTACCTTTTAGAAATATTTAACAAGAACAGGCCAGGAAAATAGCCTCTAGCCTTGGGCTTTGCTGGGCCCAATTAGTGGGATCTCTTTTCCAAAGAATGTTTTAAAAGTTTGTCAATTTCTTATCTTTGCAGGTTCTAAATGGCAAGTCTTAAGTCTTCACATTTATCCAATACGTTCCCTTCTTTGCAGGGGAATAGAGCTTTTTTAATGCAATTTCACAATTTCTGACTTGGTGTTTGATAATGGTCTTTTCTTGAGTTTGCACTGGAACATTCCAGGTTCTATCTATGCTTGGTCTTGCTCGCTATGTTTTGTATTTCCAGGGCTCCCTGAAGCCCTCTGGCCTTCTGATAGGATTACTTTAGATGGCCCTCGGTTGGGCATCTGCCCGTTCAGTCTTTCCTGGTTCCTTTCCTTGTGGCTTTCGCAGCTTCGGATACAACTGTTTGCCCCTCTCAGCGCAGTAACCTCTTCGGGATCGTTTGTTTCCCTTCCACTGCCCATCTCGGCAGCTGATGTACTTCTAATGCAGAGATCGGGGAACTGATATCTTTGCTGCGGTCTGTCTCAGCGTCAGGTAACAGACGCCATACCCACTATGGCTTCTGTGTGATCACGCTACCAAGTGAGACGGTCTCTTTACCTTCTTGACTTCAGCTTTGTTGCTGACCAGGACACCGCCTTCTGGTGTCTTGCTAGTATTCAGATCACTCTTCATGCTACTGCCAGCTCCATGGTCTAGCGTGGCTCTGCCCCCCCCCCAAGACATCCTTCCGTCAGAAACGTGCCTCTGCGTAGGATTCTCTTACTTCCATGCCTGCTTCCTTGTCATTTTATGTACTTCATCACAAAAAGAAGGGGTGTGTCTTTCCTCTAGTACTTTGGAGTTTAGGCGGGGTCCAGCATTACCTGAAGCCGACGTATTAGGAGTGGATGCAACACCTGCAGGACAGGCACCAGAACAATGGGTGGTGTTTTCATGGTCAACGTCTCCACCAATGCAAGGCACATCAAGACTTGGCTGGTGGCAGTGGTAACTACCCTAATTTTTCTACCGCGGTTATCTTATATAACCGTGGTATTGTTTTAGGCTATCTTATTAGCCTCAAACATAAACCCGCTTGAACAAATACATTTTATTTTTGCTCCGGCTGGGTTTATTCGCCATTTCTTTTTGTTAAAGTCTTTCTCGTGTTCTTCTCTGTGCGCCAAACCGGGGTTAATTCCTTTGTGTGCCGTCTTTTTGCAGGCTTCTGCACAGAAGCGCTCCTTAAGGGGTCTGAAAGTCTGGGTAGGCAGGATGTGAGGGAGGGGTCTTAGGACCCCTACCATGGGTTCCCTTGGTAACCCAAGTCGCACACCTGTTTGATTGGCTGGGTGATTGACAGCCAGGCTGAATGAATGGGGGAAACTGCATAAAAAGCAGGTCTCTGGGACTGGAAAGGCAGAGTCGCCACTGGAACGAAAGAACCAATGAGGAGCTGATGGAAGAGGACCCCTGCAACAACTGAACCGCACGGTGAAGCCCTGCTGCAGGTCCGAATCATCAGAATCCGCCGACAGAGAAGATCCTCCAGGAAACTTCTTTCCTTGAGCTGGTGGGACCAACCAGTTTGCCCAAACTGCAAGCCAGGACCCTTCCTCTGGTCGAATTCGCTGTACAGAGCTACAGTGGGCCGGATAGCCAGGATAGGAAGGCCGGACCCTGCTTGGGTTTAAGGAGCGCACCTTTTATTCGTTGCTTTGCTCTGCTGCTGGTTTCTTCCCTCGGTAGTGAGGGACCCTCCAGTCTTCCTACTTCATGTCAGTCTGACAGTCGCTTCAGGAACCGTGAGCCGGCAAGAACTACCAGGAAAGTCTGCCTCAGTTACAGCTTCCTCTCCGTTTTGAGGTACTGTGCAAACACGGTTGCTCGTTTCGTTCAACCACGGGGAAAGTGTGTGAAATCGTTCTCCAATCCGAGGGCTTGCCCTTCTCTTCTCTTTGAACTAACTTTTCTACCACCCAACCTCGTCTGAAATCCGTGGCACAAACTTTACCATGAACTACCCTGAACGGTGTGATCTTGAGCAAAAGTCTTTTGTCCTATTGACTTTGGCCCTAAACCTTTTCGATCTGATCCTATCACTGTAGTTGCTCTTGCTCTATTGCCCTGAGTACTTACCTGTTGGTGTGGTTCAATTTCTCTTTAACTTTGTCTTTCCCTCCCTTTTAAATTGCTGGAGTGCCATTTTGCTCCCACTTCATTTTGTGAGCTTAACTTGTCTGGGATTTAAGGGAAGTGGTGTGGTGTATTAAGCTTATAATGGTGTAATGTTATACAACTGAAGAGTGAAATGAATGTATATTATTTTACTTGAAAACCTTGAGTCAGTGTTTGCATGAATCATAGTAATTGCTGTCCTTTGTGTAACTATTTGATACTGCTCACTTACTCTTGAGATAAGTCTGGCTGCTCAGCCATCACTACCACTTAAACTGTGTAGTACAGGCTTGTACCATAGGTGAATGTGTACTGTTACTTGTAGTCTTAATTGTGTGAGGTGTTCCCAAGGGGTACTGCATATAATTGAGCCTAACAAGACAATGTACATAGACCTCTCTGTCCAGCCTCCTCAGAGCCAGAGTGAATGGGATAGGAGAGAAGATTTAGAATAAAAGGGATCTGCTTGAAGTTTGATTTGAGGATGTGTCTCGAGGGGTCACTCTTCGGGTTTGTGCATACACAAATAGCAGCAAGAGGGAGCTCACTCCAGACAAAGCTGCAGGTCACCACAAAGAGATAAAAAAACAGGGGTAGGGAGTCCAGTGGCAGAACAGCCGAACCTGGAAGGGTCAAGAAAGAGTCTTCATCCTTTCCCAGAAGAGCTGAGGTGGATCATTAACATAGAAGGTAGGGGAGGTCCGGAACAGCAGTCCATGGACTAACAGCTTCTCATCCTGTGTAAGTGCTAGAATTAAAGGAGGCTGTGGGGGATACCATGATCAGAAAGTGGCAGATTTTCTGTTGCATGGATCTGGAGAGGGATTTAGAATCCATTTTGGGGCCCCTTTCAAGAAATGGGGACCAATAATCTAAAGTGAGCAAGAGAATGCCTAAAAGTGCTATGACAGAAGATGGTGAAAGAGAAGCGGCTGGGGAGGCTCTCCTTTCAAAAGTGTCTCCTTTGGGGTTGGTGCCAAAAAAGAAAGGAGGAAGGTGAGTGAAAGCTTATCCACCACCTACCATGCACAGATGGATACTCAGTGAATGACGTTATAATGTAGGAAGACTGCTCTATGGAATAAGCCTGTGTGTGGTTTAGATGGTCAAAGCTATGCGGGCCATGCTCGCTAATGCAAACATTAAATCTCCATTCAGACTCCAAATGGTACATCCAGATAGCTGCAACTTACTGGGGCTTTCGCTAAAAGGACATTTGTACTCTTATAGGTGCTTGCCAATGGGCTGTGCCATTTCATGTGCTGTGTTTGAAAAGTTCAATTCCTTCCTGGATTGGCTCTGTAAGGAAGAGTTTGGCTTACATGGAGTGGTGCGCTACCCTGAAGATTTTTTGTTTGTTGTCCCCAAGATTTCCACCGAATGACATACACTGAGGCAAGGCTTCATGCTACTAACAAAGAGTTTGGCGGTCCCACTTGCACTGAAGAAAAAGCCAGAAAGTTCTAACAATGTGCCTATGCTCACTGGGCAAGGGGTTGGACACTGCGAAGCACGCATCTTGTCTGTCAGAGGCACTTTTTGGTTATGTATGTCTCCCTATGAGAGAGAGGGTATTCCCAGACATGGGTCCCTTGCTTGCTGTGCCATAGAGAACCAAAAAGTAGCTCACTGATGAGGCCCAAGAAGGCTAAAACATGTCTGGGATTGCTTGTGTTTCCGAGTGTGGGGGATGTGGCTTGACATATCTGGCTGGACTGCACCCATTGGAGGATGTACTAGAATGAGTTGGTTTTGGATTGTCCCCATTTGCAATGGTGTAGATGGACTAAAACAGTGGTGTAGAAGGTTGCCCAGAGAACTCACAATGGTTATGATTAATTCAAAACCTTTCACCCTGCACTTTTTTTGTCATAGTTTTTAGCGTGTTCCGAGCGACAGAGATGCATCATGGAATCCATTAGCCTGGCACAATTCTACAGTGCAGCTATAATCTTTGGTCGCTACATAGCCCCAGGGAATTTTCACTCCACTTTTTTCCCCTATCAAAGGGGGGCAGGGTTGCCATGAGTGAGGGGCTTTTACCCCTGGCAAGGCTGCAGAGCATACATCCAACTGGGAATAATACAGACAAATGCATGTGCCACATGGGCATAAAAAGAGCACAACCTCCCAGTTTTTTTCCCACCATGTATGCCAGGCCTCAAAATGTGCACTAGCCACTAGTTACTGGCGAGTGATCATTTCTCCATCTTGGTTTTCTGTGGGCTTCTCTTTCATTCCTGTACCCACACTTCCTGAACTATCACTTGTTACCATAACAGGGAGTGGATCACCTTATAGCAGACTTGCGTTTATCTAATCCTGAGTGGTGTGATGAATGTGGACAAATTGTCCATTCTTCTCAGAGGGGAGCCACCCCCCTTGAGGTTAGGGAGGTCAGCACGTTCAGAAAGACCCTCCCTAGGAGTCTGGGCATGTGGGACATCACTAGGAGTGACTCCCCTCTCGGGCCAAGGACTCCCATTTCTGCAAGGAACTCCCTGCCCGGAACAGATTATCCGCCTACATGGGAATCGTAAACACTGTTGTTAACCCTGCTTTGGATTCATCAAATAGTGACATTTCTCCAATCTTTTTGGCTTCAGTGTAATGTTGGATCCCGCCTGAACCCCACAGTCAAGGAGAAACGACACACCATGTTTGTTTGTAACTACGTACATAAAAAGACAAGAAACCTTGAATGAGGAGGAGAAAATCCTATGCAGTCACTGACAGGAAGATGCACTGGAGTGACAGAGCCACACTAAACCACGGAGCCAGCGGTAGAGTGGAGGGCAAACAAAACACTTGCAAGATGCTAGAATGGTGGTGTCCTGAATGGCATAGAGGCGTCAGTCAAAAATGCAATCTGGATGGTAAAGCAACCTTATTGTGTGGTGGCACAACCACACAGAAGCCGTGGTGGGCCTTTGGCCCATTACCTGGCATGGAAACCAGAGTGCAGCAGAGAGACCAATTTCCTGAGCTCCGCACGAGAGGTGTATTAGCGTTTCTTTTAATTTTAATAAAGACCCTTGAAACATGTCAGTAATTAGTTCAACTCCTTATTCCGGTTCGCCACAGTGGCATTTTGCTTTTATAAGGAAGAAATCTCTCACTCCTTCCTGGATACATTCTGTCCCTTCAGGATTTTAGGAAGAATTTGTTTGGACTCTCTTGAAAGAGCAGTACTTTCCAGAGTAATCCACTTGTGAGATGAAGGTTCCAGGGCAGATGCAATTGCTGATCTCTACCCATCTCCAGGGGACATTGTGGGTGAACAGTTACTCGAGCAAGACAACATTTTCATGGGCTCTCTATCTTAAGTTGCGGTTGGGTTTGTTACCCCTGGCCAAACTCCAGAACAGATGGAACTGTGAACACTCAACAAAGTGTCCTGTTTGTTTTCATGAAATTGAGAATGTAATGTACTTTCTTTTATTCTGTCCTTTATATTATTATTCTCGGAAGAGATACCTTATGCCATTATTCAGGCGCAGATCAGTTAGAACTGTGAATGAAGCCCTAGCATTGCATGTTAATTCAAAAGATGATTTAGCTGTGCATTCAGAAATTGTATAGGAATTAAAAGGAATATTATGGCGATCTTAATTAATGTTGATTTAAAAATTGTAAATTGTAAATTTGAGAAATGTATTCCGTAAACTGCCTCTGATAATGTATTATTAACTTAGTTCATATAGTATTTGTATATTTAATACTTTTATGGTCTGCTCACTGAAATAAAGTTAAACTGACTGACTGAGAGCAAGACCTGCCTCTGTCTCCCAGCTGCACTGGTACCCAGGCTCCTCAAAGGAGCTAGATAGCCTTCCCAGCACACTGAGAATGATGAGAACAAGATAGCTATTTGCGCATTCCAGCTGTATTGTATTGTAAAAGTAGTATAGTGGTAATATGGATGTATTAAGAAATGACAAACATGATGGCGTGTTTTTAGTGTATTGTAATTAATGAGTATTGGTTTTGTGTGTTTAGGTTTAAAGTAGTTAGATATCCATTGGCATATTCTAAGAAGATATTATTGTAATTGTGAATTTAAAGTGTAATTTAATGACTATATTTGTTTTTACGGAGTATTAAGTAGACATGTGTTATATTTGCTAGTAACCTATGTTTTTGAGGAACAGAAGTGTTGTTACATTCAAACCAACTACTTATTTTTTACATATGCACTATAGTGGCGTGACATGGTTCTTGGCATCACTGTGGTATATTATGCCTACTGTTGTGAAGGATTTCTTGCAAAGGCATTCTTGGGCGTTTGTGAAGTTAGTGAGTTTACAGTTACTGTTAGTGCCATCTGCATTGTCTTTTAAAAGCATTAATATTACATATCAGGCATTTGAATCTTTTTGTATGTTGGATAGGTTGTCTGAATTGCAAAATGAGCATAATATGCTATGATTTGAATTTTGGAGAAACTGTTGAAATGGAATTGAATTACAATTTGGAATAGACACATACACAACTCGCTCATTAGGGATATGCTCTTGTGAAACATGGTTGCAGAGACTGCATGTATGTTTCCATGTGTATGAAATTTGTAAGATATCATTTATAGGGATGTGTTGTGTCTATAGTAATTTTATTAAGTGCATGGAAGGAGTGCGTCAAAGTGTTTGGTGGGTGGCTGGGTCACTCACTCTACGCTTTATCCCTTCGGCTGCAGATGCCTGCAACAGTGACGTACAGACTCACACGTTGAGTCTGTTTTTTGTCTCTATTGTTTGGATCCTGCCTCCCGCACACAGCATTTAATCACTGGTACTAGCGCACCCGCGTGCGCACCCGGAAGTGGCACGCAAGTGGGCTGTTGGGCTGGGAGACTCTATTGCTACATTGCCCTTCACATGGATTTTTCTCAATCAAAGTCCGTTTTTTGTCTCTATTGTTTGGATTCTGCCTCCCACCTCCCGCACACAGCATTTAAGCACTGGTACTAGCGCACCCGCGCGCGTACCGGAAGTGGCACACAAGTGGGCTGTTGGGCTGGGAGACTCTGTTGCTACATTGCCCTTCACACAGATTTTTCTCAATCAAGTGAGTGAGTCGGCAAGAGGAAGCACAAGTGGACTTTGGCTGCGTAACACATGGCCTCTTGGTGGAACATTGCAGCCCAGTGCTTGGGATCTTGTTCTGGGACTTGTTTGGGGACTGGGACTGGGACTGGGACTCGGACTGGGACTGGGATTAGGGGACTAGGGGAATTGATTGCAATAGTGACCTCCTCTTTCTCTCTCTATTGCCTTGTAGAGTCCATTTTTTGTCTCTATTGTTTGGATCCCGCCTCCCGCCTCCCACCTCCCGCACACATCATTTAATCACTGGCGCACCCGCACACGCCCCCAGAAGTGGCACGCAAGTGGGCTGTTGGGCTGTTTGGCTGTGCGGAGGAGCGGAGGCAGAGAGAGGCGGCTTTACTATTTTGTTTTTGGAGTAAGAAGTGTACATAAAAAGGAAATATATATATATATATATATATATATATATATATATATATATATATATATATATATATATATATATATATATATATATATACCCCCTATAGAACATTATGGCAGCTGTGTTGCGCAACGGGAAAGTATGCGCTATAAAGACTCCCGGGCCTACATTGGCCGTTGAAAATAGCCGGGCCTCTCAGAGTGTTGGTACAGAGATCAAATCTAGTATGGATGTGCAAGTACCATACAAAACCACTCCAATGCGAGAAGAACACAAAGATCAAAAATATGTGATCCCCCCCGGTTACTACTATTCAAGAGGAGAACCTAGAGGGGGGAAAAGTGGAGGAGGATGAAAGGGCAAAAATGGACGTCATTAAACAGGAAGTGGAACTTTCCTACATGCACTCGCAAATACAAACAAAAATGGGAGCTCAATCTTTGGGGGAGGAGGATATTTCCTTTGTGCCTGCGGGCCTGTCATTTGATATCCAAATTCCAATTCAATCAAGTTCTCTGACTATAAGAGATCCACTCAGTCAAAAGCTGACTGAGGGGACAGAAAATAGGTCAGAAGAGATAAATATTGATGTATCCATGATGGGACAGGCAGTAAGAACGGAATTGGGGAAACAAGCTGGGCTCTCAAGGGGCCCCTCTACGCCTGTAAATGCGTCTAGAAATGGGATTGATCAAATGCATCTATTTAATACACTCCCTCAATTGAGTTCTACTATACCATACAGAGTATTTTCATCAAATGCTAAATTTCCGTTACCATCTGCCTCAATATTTACAAACATACAATGGGCTGGGGAGTGGAAGACAAAAATGTTATAGAGGCGCAGGTGGGCCACATACCAAAGGGGAATCTGCCGATCCCCGCTCTGCCAACTCACATTGATACTTCCCCAATTTTAGGAGCTTTCCTCACAAGTTCCCCCATTAATGATAGTAATGCCAAATTTGAGGAATCACTGCCAGTAATATCTAGAATATTAAACCTTCTAGAAAAAGGCCATGAGCTTACCCATTGGGAGATGAGAGACGTGAAAAGGGTTGCTCTGGATATCCAATTAAACCTAACCAGAGTGGAAGGTTTTCTCATGGGAAAAAGACAGATATCACACAAATTCCTAAAATAACTAACTCCCAAGGATCTCAAACCTTGGATGGCGGAAAGGAAGCTTTGAGCTATGCCACTGTGATACCTGTCGGGATTGCAATGAACCTACCAAAGAAAAAAAAAATGATGAAAAAAATGAACATAAATCTGACTCAGTGGGGGAAAAAAGGATCATGGAGGTCCTGAGAGAGCTATCAGTGAACATTTTATCACTAGAAAAGGGAATATTAGAGCTACCAGGCAAACTTGCATCTATAATGCCTTTGAGACCGGCAAGGTCTGACCAGGGTGAGGACCCTAATTTCACGG